>NW_020653333.1:843886-861886 GCF_003589595.1 Hyposmocoma kahamanoa
GAGAAAAATGTAAATAATAACAATAGTGAGAACAATAATAATAATAATCAGTGTACATCCTCTATTTTACTATATGTGTTATGCGGAATCAACGAAAGCCATTTGAAGTTGTATCGACTTGTAATTTTAAATTTAGATGCAGGAGTAGTAGTAAGTAATTTATTTGTACCTCAGTGATTTTCAGGTAAGTTTGTTGTACTCAATTTTGGTGACAATTTTTATTATTTAATTACTCGAATATATCATGGTAAAATATTAAACAATATTTCAGGTTACCACACTCGAATATTAAGTAATGCTTCATGATGGTATTCTACCAATATTTAAATAAAAAGAAATTGTCATCAAAATTGAGTACAAAAAACTTACCTGAAAATCACCCATCTACTATACTTTAAGTAAGTAATTTTTTAGTAGCAATAGAGGTGCTTGTGAAAGAGTTCGTCCAGGGAAGTACTACCTTACCTATTTCTGAGCATTACTGCGTTTCGTTTTTCAAGGGTAGGGGTGCTGAAATAGCAGGCACATGGGACTTTTCAACTTATGTCTAAGGGTGACGGGCGCAGTGGCAGTGCCTCTCAGATCTTTGAGATTTAAAACTTTAAGTGGCACATGTGGTATCAGGCGCATGACTTGTTCGTTCCATTACTTAGTATCATAAAAAAAACTCTTCGATCATCGTGACCATATCGTGACATTGGGTTAAACTACTGATTTATTTCGGACCATGATCCATAGTAATGTTAGTAATACAGTAAATTTTTCTTACGTGCTATAATTGATACAATATCAAAATTACTTAATTCTAGTGAAATGCCACGTCTAGACCACTACCCTACACACGTGTAGTTGCACCCAATGTATTATATGTAGGGGCAGTCCAGCCTGTTGGCAACGACGGCTAGGATGCTATTAGCTCTGCCGCGCACACGCATCATGAGTGAGGCAGCTTTCTTGCGCATAATGGCGTGAAAGCCATCTGTGTGCGCCTCCGTGAACATTACAATGCACTACAATGTCGCGGCAGCCCCATTAGGATCCTAAAAGCGTTGTTATATTGTACCCTTAATGTATTCAGGGTTCTCTGTGTATACTTCACCCATAGGCTGCTTGTGTAAAAGTTTTGCCAATATGCTTTAAATAATGAGAATTTTTGATGTAGGAAATGAAATTATTTTTCCAGATTTCAATCGCGTGTTTGTTTTTTCAAATAAACCAACGTTTAGGACCCTTTACAGGTCCCATGGTCACGGTCGACTGTCAAAAATAGTTTCATTTCCTATGTGTAACAATCGCGAAAACCTAAGAACACTGATGAATTTTTCAGGTTTTTGTTGTTAACGAATTAATGGAGGATATCGTGCTGATTGACGGTGTCTGCCAAGATCTGGCCACCAGGGAAGTATTCCAGCCACCTTGCTATATTCCTAGGTAATAGAGTTATTGATAAAAATTTTCATCATTTCATCATTCACTCATTACAAGCCCTACTGTTGCGCATAGCTGAGAGATTTTTATGTCATAGTCCACCACGCTAGCTCAATGCGGGTTGGGGACTTCACGTTTTCCAAGGCTTGGGTATCATCTTCATCACGATGTGTTCCTTCACTGTTGGTATGTATTGTATTGTAATTGTATTATATTGTAGAGCTCCTTGTGAAAGAGTTCGTCCAGGGAAGTATTGCCACCTTAACTATTTCTGCCGCCTTATTAAGCAGTAATGTCAGCATTACTGCGTTCCGGTTTTGAAGGGTAAGGTGCTGGTGTAATTACAGGCACATAGGATTTGTCAACTTATGTCTCAGGGTGACGGGCGTAGTGGCTGTGCCCCTCAGATTTTTGTGATTTAAAGCTCTGAGTGGCACTGCAACTGTTATGGACAGGCATGTAACTTACCACCAGGCACACGACTTGTTCGTCCCGTCACTTGATATTATAAAAAAAATGTATTGTTGCTAAACATTCACAAATGAATGTCTCACTGCTGGGCAAGTATCTCCTTTAAGAATAGGGCTTTGGCGGTCGGGGAAATTACGTTTGTCAAGGGTTATGTTCTTCGATATGCATTTTTTTTTTTTTTTATGTTAACCAGTAGGCAAACGAGCAGACAAGCCACTTGATGGGAGGTGGTCATTGTCGCCCATGGACACGAGCAATACCAGAGGCATCACCCATGCGTTGCCGACTCCGGAGAACCTTGTTTACACGTCTTTTGAAGAACTCCATGTTATAGCGCAAGGGGAACACTTCAGGAGGATGCATGTTTCATCACGATGGTTACTTTGAGCAAGATATATTGCTACTTAACATGCACAAATATGTGTATAGTTAGAAATTAGAGAAATAAACGTTGTACTACTAGGCTACCACTGCTCTTTTTATTATAAATCTACCCTGGTACGTAGAATTTAGGCAGGTGTTACTCCTAAAAAAAAAAAGAGGTGTTAATTCGTCCGTGTTTTGTAGAAAGAGAGAAAGTGCCATTTTGAAAAATTTTTCGCGGGAGTATGTTTGGGTTTTAAAATATTCACGCTCTGGTTTTAAATTCCATTTTGGTTTTAATAAAGTTTATGTTTTAAAATTGAATTTAAAACTGGACGTAATTATTTTAAAACAGTCGTGAAAAACTACAACTTGCTTCCCTGAAAAATTTTTCAAAATGGCGCTTTCGCTCTTTCTTCGAAACACCGACGATTTGTAGTTGTATTAAAGTTTTTTTTTTGACAACTTCCGTGGCTCAACGCCAACGGTTTGCACTGTGGGGACTGGATGAGCAGGTCTCGGGTCCGATCCGACATTGTAATAATATTTTAAGTAAGTCAATGTCATTCATTCTATGATTTTTTTGACAGAACAGCCCACCGGTTGATATTCCCCAAGTCCTCTCAACTGATGGTGAGCATTGGGTGTCCGGAAACGAAGCTGCTGATCGTGCCAGCCAAGGACAGTGACGAAATGGATATTATGGAAGACGAAGTTGATGACACGCAGTGTGAGCTGGTAAGTTGATTTTCGACTTTACACATGTATTGTTGCAGCGACGACAAGGTTTCTTTTATATGGCACACAAATCGGCAAAAATTGACACGGTATTGAGGAAGTAGCGCAAATTTGTTGTCAGTTGTAGGGTATGAGATCGTCAGTTCTCTGTGCTTTTTAAATATTGCACTAAGTCGTCCTTCCCTTTAAGACATGTTGCTTTTGAATAGACCAATTCTGCACATATAAATAATCCTACCAGTAAAAGGATATTAGAGGATGAGACCCTCACACCTGTCCGCAATCATCTTCACTCTACTGTTTTCTGAATTTGCTTTTATACGCATGATCGCGAAGAAACCAACATATACGGGCTTTGGTAGACATCCTCGACAAAGCCCTGAAGATATTTGGTGCTACTAGGTGATACTAGGTGCCTATGGATTTTATTTAATTACGTCAAAATTTCATAGTAGGTATATACTGGCAGGTTTCAAACATTGTTGTCCTTTAAAACTTATCTATCTAACAATTTTGACGAAAATGGATTAAGCATCTCAATGTACAACTGAGATCCTGAAGGGAACTATGTAAGAGACTTCTTTTCGTTCAATATTGTAAGTTACATCTATACATATACAATTTTTCATTTTCAGATGTCAAACAGTTCGTCCCGTTGCCTATACCACCGAGTGGCTCGTCGGCTGTCGAGCGACTCGCGACGCACTCTTTCACAGCGCGGAGGACGCAAGCGGCGCCGCGGTGGTGCGCGACGGGTTAACTACCGGGAATCTGTTTGGGGGAGTAAGATTGGTTGTAAGTGCTCTTCCCTTGTATTATGAAATATTCATAACCACTGGCGCCACTTTCAAGATTGAAATCATACAATGAATGTTTATTTATTTACGTCACTGGGGGTCTACTCTCGATGTCCGTTCGACATCCGTCCGAAACAATTACTGCCAAATAAGCAATACTTGACCAAATGAAAAGACGCGTGATGCGAATGGAGCTTCGTACTTGATACTTGACTTTTAATTTTGTCGAATATTACTTATTTGACAGGAAAGGCGAAATTATTATCCTCCAAAGGGGCTCTTTTGGAGGTTAGTAATTTCGCCTTTCCAGGGACGATTCATTTTGTGTCCAAGTGTTTGATCAACTTGAAGTTTATGACTTTGGAAATCCGATGACATTACAATAATATTACCTTGATCTGATACTCCAACAGGGCAGTGTACAGGCTACTCAACTTACTTTTTATTACTTATACAGGCCGTATATTTGAAAGTGGGACATACTTATAGAGTGCGTTATATTCCTGATTCTGAATCCAAAGAAATAATAAGCTAATGAATTTCAGTTTACAAAAAAATTTTTTTTATTTTTTTTTATCGAGTACTACTTGAGAACAACATTAGTTATCGAAATCTATGCATATCACTATTAGTGCTCTGACACAGCGGCGGGTGGCGACACGGCGGCGAAAAACAAAGCACAGCTCGGGGGCGGGGGCGCGAGCGCATACGCGAAATTGCTCAGTGCACGCGTGACCTTGATCTAACCAAGACACGTAAATTATTTTTATATCCGCTCGCCCTATCGCCGCAAAATGGATATTTATTCTAACGTCAAATGGATATTTATTTTAACGTGAGGCAAGCTATTGAAATGTTCCCAAATCGGAGTTTACGCGGAGGAGATGAGCAGTGTCGAAGTATTGCGTTAGAGAATTATCTCAGCATTTTATACTGTGAGACAAAATGTGTTTGTGTTGTACAATTTAAAACAAAATTTATTATGCCATGCTAGACTATGCATTGTGGAAAACGGTGGACATTTTGAACATTTGCTCCGTACCACGTAAGTGTAAATAACTAAAAAATCAATCATTGTAAATAATTTGATTTCACAATTCTTATTAAATGATAACTAGTTACTAAAACATAAACTTATATTTTTTAGTACGTAAAACATTTTGATGATAATTCAAGTAAAAAATAATTAACAGAAGCTAAAACGTAAATGTGAAATCATTGTTATTGTTGCTTTCTCACTCCGCACTCGCTTGGTAGTATTCCCATTGCACTCGAAATCAAGCGTAAAGGGAAACGGTTTATTCCTATGTACACTTCAAAACACATTTTGTTGATTTATTTTTTGTTCTGTCCCATATCCTAATTTTATTTTAGTCTATGTTAAGTTGTAACATGATTTACTATGACATGTATGAATATGTCTCATTTTCAAATATAAAGCCTGTATAATAGTAGAGCCCTCGTGTTTGGGCTCAGTAAATTGGTCTCGGCAAGTTCACAGATCGATACCTCCAATGAACACAACGCCAATTAAATTTTTGGACCTGTTCTGTTTTTATTTTGTTTTTTGAGTCTTTTTTTCACACAATTAGCTTTTTTTGAAATTTTGTTTTTTGTTTCTTTATTTTTTTTCACAAAATTCTAGGAGTTTAATACTAATAAACTTAGACTAATAAATAAATTCGGCTCTTTACAAAAATACACAGAAAATGACCAAAAAATAAAGCTATGGTTTATTGACTTTTTGGAGTGTTTTGTATAAATTTGATGATCTCGGTGGCCTAACGGTTTATATTGTGGGCGCTGGATGCTGAGGACCGGGGTTCGGATCACCGCAGGGCCAATTTGGGAAATTAACTTTACTAAACTGATTCTGGTCTGGGTGTTCTGGGAAGTGCCTCAGAATTCCACTGTTCTGACACTCATACTACAGGGAATTCCCTAGTTTGAGTCCTGGAGGCAATTGGTGTAGTTGCCTGGCACAAAAAAAGAAAAAAAAAGATCAATTACATATAACATTAAAACGCAATTGTTTATACAACAGCGGTGGCACAAGTGGGGAGCGACAAAGACGCGCATGTCAAGAAAAGCATGTACAGACCTACCTTGGAGACGGTAAGTACCATTCCTATTTGCGATGCTAACCAATTTACCTTAATTTTTACACACCAAAAAATTTAATTTGGTGTTTTCGGCGCGCTGAGCGGTTTCACGCACAGAGGTGCAATCAAAATTTAAGAGTCTTTAAGCAAAACGGATTTTTTTAAGATACTCCTAGTGGAAAGCGACACGCCTGTCCATAACAGTTGCAGTGCCAAAAGATCTGAGGGGCACTACCACTGCGCTCGTCGCGAAGAGACATTAGTTGACAAGTCCCATGTACCTGTAATTTCACCCTTCAGAAGCGGAACGCAGTAATGCTCGCATTACTACTTCGCGGCAGAAATAAGTAAGGAGGCAGTACTTCCCTAGACAAACTCCTTCGCAAGGAGCTCTACTGCTACTAGAATTGCAAGTTTTATTACTTACATAGTAAGTTCAAGGACCACAAGCTTGACGGCATTGTGGGACTAAATATAATACTGCCGTGCTCTCACTAAAACGCGGCTAGGGACAAAATAATTTTTTGAGATATCATAAAAACCATAACCCCGTTTTTAGATTATTGTTTAATGATATTTCAGCTTTGCATCCGTTGCATCTGTTCTGATAAGTCGAAGACGTTAACTAATTTTAACTGTTTTAAAAGAGTTTGTTTGACCATTTGTCACTTAGCCGCGTTTTCGTTAGTGGACGGTAGAATAGAACTACAAACTACTACAATAGTGTAACTACAAACTACTACAAAAGTGCAAAATGTCGCGATGCACTCGCGTTGCATGGCGCGGGTTGTTGCACACATTATGGAATGCGCAAAATTTTTTTATATATATTTTTTATTTATAAACGTGTAGTTATGTATGTATATTCAAACTCCCATCGAGTATATAAATAACTAGAAATAGACGAAATAATGGCCATCCATACCTGGCAGCTCACCAGGTAAATGGGCCTTATACCCTATATCACTTTTAAATATCAACTCTCGTTTGCGCTGAAATTACGAATTAAAAAACTGAAATAATGCAGCGCCAACAACTGACCTGTGTGTACGTCTCCGAATATCCCAAAAATATTCTGTATTTATTGTAATAAAGATACTGTTCCATTCGGTGGTGTGGGAAAAACAGCAAAACATCTAATTACAAAACAAACGGAATCACATTTCATCGGTAATTAAATATTAAATGTGCAATTTTGCAATTTTCGTCTATTATAGTAAAGCTTAAGTTACACTGGTCGATTTGAAGTGAAACAATTGACGAAGGTGGCCAATCACAGCGCAGTTGTCACAGTAATGATTTGGAAGAATAGTTTTCAAACAAATTAAATATTGTCGTCTCTATTTCTGGTTATATACTCGATGCAGACTCCCATTACATTTCTTTTTCGTGATCATACTGGTACCAAATCGCGATGTCACGCCGTAAGTTTGTATGTGTGATGGTAAAAGGGGCGGGCGAAATCAGCTGATAGAGCTTATGAAAGAACACTCACCGAAATATAAAAAAGTGAAACAAAGTCTGGATAATTAGAAAATTTGACTGAAATCGCCATGTGGTACGGAAATTCCCCCCGATTTCGGGAATAATCGGAAATAAAATAAATGCCACAAGAAGTCGCTGTATTCGTCTCCTCTAGTAACTAATAAGAGTTTTTGCTTTACAGACCTTGGAACCGAAACGTAAGTATAAACCTTGCCTAACCTACTACTACTAACTGCTACTAAACCCAAACATTATTATTCTTGTACCTAATTATTTTCCCAATTTTTTTATATGGGAACGTGTATTTTATTGCTTTTGAATTATTGACGGGATGTACGCACTGCATTATAAACGCTCGAGCATCTCTGCAAAAGAACCACAGTTGACACTTTTGGGATTAAAATAAATGCACTTTCATCGATTTTCCTCATTCCTCATGCAATTTGAGAGCGATTTTATTTGTGGTATATTACATTTTAACAGTTATAGTGTGGTCCTTAATTAATTGGTAAGTTTATTAACTCACGAATGGATAGTAACTTACAGTGTTTACCGTAAAATTAAATAGCATATAATAATAGTACCTACGGGATAGCCAATTTAGTTATATGTATCTCAAAAAACCAATTACGATTTCCAAGTACTCTCTATGCAGTTGACGCCTACTGCTTTTCCATAAAGAAGTATCAACAACGTACTGATAAAGTTCAATGATTTACATGCATTCAATATTTTATATGACGACCTCCGTGGTCGAGTGGCTTCCACATCGGTTTGCATGGTGTCGCCTTCTCTGAGGTCCCGGGTTCGATGCCCGGCCAATCAATGTAGAAAGCTAGCTTTTCTATATTGTCTCGGGTCTGGGTGTTTGGGGTATCGTCATTGTTTCCGATTTCCATAATACAAGTGCTTTAGTTACTTACTTTGGGATCAGAATAACGTATGTGATGTTATCTAATATAATATTAAAAAAAAAAGTATAAGCACTACGGCAAGGAAAGTAAGATTGACATTTTAGTGTGCGGTACTTTTTAAGTACCTACTGGCCAAGGGTTAAACTTGTTGAATGTCACGATATTTTTACTACCATAATATTCATATTATTTTTGTGAAAATACTCCACTAGTTTGTTATAATTATTTATGCAACGATCGAACAAATACAAAAAAAAATCCTTCGATCTGATTGGGCTCGAACCAAAACGTCTGTTGTGGTGCAACTACGATGCAACAGACGTTGGTTCCGATTAGAATTTAGAACGGTGCCACAACATAACTGACTTTTAATCGCAGGTGAGTTATCTGGCAGATTTGTTAGAGAAAATTCGGGACGCGGCAATCGGCTTGAGTCTGAAGAGGAGGTAAGTATCTTATATTTAGCGCGCCTTCAATGTAGAAGTACGAAATCTTACATCTTTGCGAGACTACTTCTGGGTATATTAGAACATTATGGAAATAATTAGATGCTACAATAAGGATTATATGAATATTGCGTCGTCATCGTAATAACTTACGGGTAATTTCAAATTTCAACAATGGTAACACTGGGGTACCTTTAATTCAATTAAATTCACTTAATTGTAAGTATTTATTTAACTCTTAAATAATAATTTTCTTTTAAATAATTGTAATATGTCATGAAATATAATGTTAAATTATTAATGGATCTAAACCTAATCAAGGAAACATTTTAATTTTTAATTTAATTAAGAACAGTGATAGTGTAATACTATCTATGTAAAAATTACGCTAGTTTTCAAGGTGAACTACAAAAACAATCAGTATGATAGTATAACTACAACACTCATTAGGGAGCGACTACATTTATCGACACGTAATCGTATTAAGCCGGTCACCATGTGTTGTGGTCGTAATTCTTCGGCCGAGTGTCGAACAATCAACAACTCCTGAGATTGCCTCGTAGAGAGGTGAAGCACCTGTCGGCTTAATTTTGGTGATGGTGGCGTTTGTGACCGCATATGCGTTTGTATCATTTATTTTATGCGGATGAAGGGTGGGAAACTGACCTGCATTAATAAAATTATTTAATACAATCGCAGCGATTTTAGGGATCATAGGGTAACAAAGTAATTTATTTCCATTTTTATTAAGTCGATCAGAAAAAGCATTATGTATGTACTTCTTCATCTTCTTTTTCTTATCTTACCGATGGCATACAATTGCCATTACGGTGAAAGGATTTGCCAGTCGACGTGAAGTAGGTGTACGCCGATTGTTGGCCCGGGTGTGTCAGACGTTCAGGAAAGAAATGGTTCCTCCCCGCACTACGTAGGTAATGTAGTGCGAGGAGGCTCTTTTTGTGCACCTTCTATTCTTTTTTAGCTCTTACTACAGGACATGAAGTTTTTTCTGACCAGCTTAATGTAATTCCAAGTCGATAGGTATGGTGAGTCCCTTATGCAACACGATCTAAATTCATGATATGTTGTGTTGTGTGCGTGGTTTATGAATACATAGCTTTTATTGTTTAAGTTATAAGCATAATAGCTCTTGGAGTTTCGAGAACAATTAACAATGAAAGCTTTTATTTCAGATTTATACAACGAACTTTTCCAAGACTTGACGAAGTCACGAAAATGATGAAAAAAATAGACTAATACTATATTCATACATACTCCACTCCAATTGAAGCTATCTGGTACATTTAATGATAGTGTGGTTTGTAGCACCATATGGTTCCAATTCGTTTGATGGTAATTATCATCGTTATGAAGCCACGTGGTTGGCCACTTTGAATTTCTTAATACTCTCCGATATGATTAAAGCAACGTGATTGGTCGGTTTGAAATTGTCATTCGAGAACACGTGATTGGTGAACTTGAAGTTCTTACTGATTTTGACCACGTGGATTATTAAGGCATAGCTATCAAAAGTAGTCATTTTTAGAGAGATTTTATTTTATAGAAGTAATTTTTAATTTGAGATGTGCCTAAAGAATGAGCCTCTTAAGGCGTAAGTATTTATAGTAGGGTATTTTTGTTAATAAGTTTGTATTAATATCGTAATTAAATGATTTTTGAAAATATATTTCGTCTCTTTTGATGTTAACGAAGCAGGATAAAGTTTTAAACTGCTTACGTAGGTTTGGAAGAGTGTGATGTAGACGCAGAGAAATCCATTGCACGATATAATTTAAACAATTTTCTTTTGGAAATACAACTTATATTTTCTTACAGTAAAATAAGTTCATAGTCCCCTGATGATTTATTACGGAACACAAAAGAGAAAACTTAATTGAAATATATTTAATAATAACAATCGAATGAAACTGACTTTTTGTAAATAAACGTAGTTAAAAATGAAAATTTTGTTACATTATAATCTCCTGTTTTCATTTACAAATAAAAAATAATATATAAAAATAGGTTGACGAGTTTTTAACATGGAAAATCCGATTTTCTTTGCGGTCGCCACCTCAAAACGCCTATTTTTATATGCAAATTACTTTTTTAATAACCTGTAGAAGATAGCTAGTTCCCTGATGATTTGAATTTCCTCCACTATCGAGGACAGAGTCCAGCCCTAGCCCACGCGCCCTGGCGCCCTCTAGTAGGCATGCGATCAAAATGGAATAGTTATATAATATTTTCCCCAGTGATCGAAAATTCGGATGCAGATGTTGGGAAGCAATAGTCCGTTTATTGCGCTTGTGCCGCGATCGCTGTAGGTTCTTCGTAGGCGTTGCGAGTGGCGCTCCGTGCCCCCTGCGCCATAGGTAAAGCCGGCACTAATCGTTGAACCATACATATTTAATGAAACACAATATTAATTTCACAATTATAATATTTAAAAACTACTAAGAAATATTAAAATATTACAAAAAACCGCATGGTCCCAAAACGTAATTATGATGACCATGTTATTACAAAATAAAAGTAATTAATATATATTTTTACAATATTTTCAGTTCGTAAACTGTATTTTGATTACAATAACAATTAAGTAAAGCGTTGTTCTTCATATTTTGCTGGGCTGTCGAGTTGCCAAAAAAGATAAAAAAATAAATAATAATCCATCGACCTTTTTAGATTGATAATAGTTAATAAAATAATAATAGTTCCAACACTATTGGAAATCTATATAATGAAGGCACAAAAGTTGTTATCTTCAATTAAATCTGGGGGCACTGCCACTGGACCCGGTATCCTGAGACATAAGTTGACAAGTCCCATGTGCTTGTCATTTCACCAGCACCCTCACCTTTCACAACCGGAACGCAGTAATGCTCACATTTCTGCTTGGCGGCAGAAATAGGTACGCCATGTGACGTTGCAGTAAAATACAGAGAACAACTTTTTATCTGATAAAATAGGAATGTAAATAAAATGCAACTAATACCGAGCACCAAAGAAATATAACAATATAAAATTTCAATTTTTTTTATCATACGTTCTAACATCAAAACTATTGCTTACGTAGAATTTAGAATAACTTTTCAACTTAACTAGTTTATTTTAACATTACAATCTTTTTAGTAGAATTGCACACTTTTTCTGGATTTTTATTTTAATGCATTTTGTTTTTATTTTTTTATGAGAAATACCAGTTGGTTTAATTACTTTAAGCCTTATAAAATTTGGAATATTCATAGAATAACAAAGATATTTCAAGAAAAGTTTTTGTGCTAAAAAACTGTATTTAGTTTAATAAAAAAGGTAGTTTAATAATAAAGGTCAAAACAAGTTTCTTTTGCACCTGTATGGGGTCTATGGGGTGGCCTGAATGAACATATAGTTTCCTTTCTGCAATATTGAGCTCTTTATGAAAATTCTAAAGTAAATAAAGATTTGATAAAAATGTTTCTACATGATTGGTTTTCTTATGTATGACAAGTGACAGTCTTTATACATTTCTTATGGAATTTCTCTATTTTTTACAAACTTATAATGATTATAAGATATGGTTGCTTACGTACTACGTTTACGATGTATTTTGCTGTTTTAATTACAGTACAAAATTCCTATAATTATTATATGTATAATGCATTCATATAAATGTATTTCAAACAGAAGACCGATTGTTGACAAAGAAAAAAAACGCTTGAGCAGTATTTTGTTATAAAACGCAGTAAGACCCTTTTCACAAGGTCTAATGTGCATCCGGCGTTACAAGCCTTTAGATTAGGTTGTTATAGTAAAGAATATAATTGTAACTGATTACGATAATAAATAAACACTCTGACTTATTTATAATACAAATTCTCTTAATATATCAATCTAATCACTAGGCAATAGCAGAATGCTAGTAAATATGATTACAGCGACATTAATAATAAGGTCTTGTATTGCTTGATATTTTCCAATTTTCTATCGTATAATAACAGCATGTCGGTTGACATGTCAGCTAAACCTTTAATGGCAAAGATGTAGTTAAAGGTGTCACTTACACTCATCGGTGTAGACTCGGCAAGAGTCGGTTAGAAAATTATGTCCATGAGTAAGAGCGAAATATAAATAAATAAATGTCTCGTAACCAAGAGAATATAATTTAATGAAAATCTGTTTTTCTTTGTTCGGTATCCAAATGAAGATCAACTGCAAAACCAAGAATGGTGATACTTGTATTGACTTTTGAAATGATTGTGATAAAATCTTATCAAACAATCCTTAAAATATATATATATGTAATCAAATTTACCTACATTCTTTCGATAATAACATTAAGGCAACTTGAATTTGTCTAAGGTGTTAAAATTGTAAAATTGAACTTTACCAAATTTTGGCTCTAACTATGTGAAGAGTGAGTATAAATTTCAAAATATTTAACGCATTATGGAGTCATCGCACAGGCGGTCAGAAAAAACTTTATGTTCGTACAATAAGACCGAAAAAGATGATGTGTATGTCGCTTCCGCTCGGGTTGCCGACGCGAAACGTACAACTAACGCGATCATATGTCCCGCTTTTAGACCTCGTGTCCCGCTGTCCGCAAAATACCTAAAAGTGTCCCGCTTTCACAAAACAGAACACACGTAACAATATTTTTTTTTAAATGTCGCGGAAGCGAAAAATATACAAAACCAGCCGCCAACCATAGTCATACACAATCATAGTTCTTCTTTAACATTTTTGATTCATTAAACAATTTTCAATTTCTTTTTTTTTATCACTAAACGGTTCGTAACAATCATAAACATGTCTTTTATTTTTTAAAACAATAATAAATTTACTGGCGTCCCTCTCTGAGGGTAAAAAATGGACAAGTTACATATAACATCTCTCGTTGTTATTACATTACATATATATAAAGCTTTTTCTGGCGGATTATTGCGATTTTGTGTCGATAAGTGTGGTGACTCCTTTACTACTTGTTTATGAAAGCGGCAAATTGTAACCGGTGTAAAAAAATTCAATTGTATTGACGTAAAATCTGCTATAACACCTAACACAAATTCAATATCATGACGTATGTAACTTCATGGTACGATACTTATTTTTTATAGCATTACATGGATGGCCTCAAGCTGGTATTTGAAATCTCATTAGCATTTTAATGGCATCTTTTACTTATTATTACCATAAACGTTACAGAATATTGCCCTTTAATAATGTTATATGTCATCAATCTACTTTCGTGGCTGTTGAATGTGAGGAGCTGGTTTGACGTTAATGTGCGATGGTGGCTTTGGACTGTGGGCCACTCGCGCTGCCTCTGGTGTGAAATCTCGGTCTCCTCGGTTTGGTGCTCCAGCGATAGAGACAGGGTTTGTAGGGACAGGGGAAGGGCCTGAGAGGCCGGTCATATCTTCGTTTGCGGGCTCCTTAGCGTCTTTTGCATGAGGACTCTTGTGCTGAGTTATGCGCATGCCACCAGCCTTAACTGTGGATAGTGAAAACAATATTGTTAAAAGTATAGTTGAAGAAATATTATTTGCACTGATGAATGTTATTTTTTGGAACGACTTATCCCTTTTCTTACAATAGGGTACAAAAACCATTAGCACTTCTTTTACTTATAGTCTCTTATATATCTTTTTTGAAGACGTTGTAAAATGACAGTGCATTACGCAAACGTGTTGCCTGCTTGCGAACACCCAGTGATTGCAATATATAATGCTAAAGCGGAGTTTGGCGCTCTGTATACGATTTTAGCGCCTTACAAGTGCGGACACTTTTTAGCGCGGACCCGACGTCCATATAATTGTAAGTCAATGGTACATACATACATAATTGTATGTTAAGATTTATATTTATGTTTAAGGAAAATACAATTTTATAAACCAAACTAGAGATCTAATTTATAATTTCTTTTTTATAATCTGAAATGACGAGACAAACAAGTCATGTGTCTGGTGTTAAGCGATACACCTGTCCAAAACAGTTGCAGTGCCACTCAGAGCGTTAAATCGCGATGAAATGATAAAAATTGAAGAATGAATATTTTTATTTGAACCAGAGACTAAAGTAGGTTTCCTTTACTGGTGTTTCAGCATGTGCTGAATTTTACACAAAATACATGCAAATAAGGTAAAGTTTATAATGTACAAGTAAAATATATCAATACTGGTAATTAAAAAAAAATATTTTAAATTCCATTGCAAATTTCAATTCTGTCCCATTTCACACATAATGCCTAATAAAAACTAAACCTTTTCCTATTACTAAGGTATATGTTACATGTAGTAAGAGTACTTCACTAATTGATTGTTTGTTTTCCTTCCTATAGAGGATAAAATTAAATTTAGAACAGTACCTACTTGTGTGACTTTTTTAAATATATGCAGAAAAACAAACAGGGATTTAATTATTTTAAAATTTCATATTTAATGAATTAAAATTAAGTTACTATATACATTAATACATCAATTTGACATAAACAATCTAATATAGAGGTTAGTGAAACACAATTAATTTTAAGTACTTGATGCCATATATATATATAGATCTAGACATATATTATGTATCTGGGTAGCACATAGATATACAGGTAAATTTTTTGTTTGAAACAAATCTTAAAACTCATCCAACCAGAAAGTTTAGGCTAATACATAACCTGACGTCAGCGCTACATAATTTTTCAAGGTCGCATGTAATCTTTATTACTAAGTCATAGTTTTTGCAACCATAATATACGTGATCAAGATAAGCGTATGAAAAATTAAATTACTACCTACCGAAATATTACTCAGAACCGAATTATTTAGATTATACTTAATTCCCATATGGTGTAGAGTCTTTTATTGATTTACGAACACATGTTTGGAATATTATTAAAAGAAAAAAAAGATGTAAACAAAGGATTTGGTTGAAACGTAACCCATTACCTGCAGGTGGATGCCCAGCCTTGAGTTGAGAAGTCTCTTCAGTAGACGACATGATTTAAAAAAGTATTAAGTTGTACAAAAAGCACGTTGAACACAAAATCTTATCAGTTTGTGCCAAAAACACATAAAAACTGACGACGTGTACTCCACAACGGTGACACGAGCGCGGTGAAATGTCAAAAAAAAAATCTTGACTAGTTCTTTATAGTGCACGGAATAGGTGTGAAACTGTTATAAAATACTAGTTATTATTGGAAGTATGGTTGGATTAATTATCACAACTGTTGAAGTACTATCTAGTGTCAAGTAGAATTAACTAAAATAAGAAATAAATTGTTTTATATCAAAATGATAGATGGCGTTAGTAGTTGATTTATTTTGAAAAAGTATCAATGAAACCATTGATCCATTGACCTACCAACAAATGGTATCTGTCCGAAGTTAACCTATACCTTAAACGTAGTGACATGTAACGAAATATAAAAACTAAAACATTTGACTTAAATTGTAATGTTATTGCAGTACTGCCTAATTTTGCTTGCAACAATTTAAGGGCCCAAAAGCACCATATTCAGCTTCCACTGGAAACTTAACAAAATGCACCATATTTAGCTTCGACAGAAAGTTACTTAAACACAAGAGTAATGAAGAAGCCTTTATTGTAAATATCAATTAATTTTTATGTATATTATTATGTCGAATGTACGAATTCACTTCAATAAATAATAAAGAGTTGAGCAGATACATACATGCAAATATTACTACAAATGTTAAAATAAGCGTGTACTATAATAAATGTACCGATACTCCAACTAAACGTAAACTCAAATATCCATAATTCCGAAAACCAATTTATAATAAAACCGTTACGTTTTCGAGTAATTTTGATGCTTTTCAAAAATACAATATTAGCTTTTGTTTTGTAATCTTCCTAAAAAAATACAAAAATACATTTGACATTAGGAAAATTCGAACTAACGTTATTTTGGGCAAATGTATATTCTAATTTCTGATAGGTAATCCCAAGTTGTAAAATGAGTACAACAATATTTTGTTATTGATAACGTTTAATAAAAAAAAAAGATTCGCTCTGGGCCTTTTGGAGGGAAAAGTGTCGTTTTTATTTTGACTTTCAATTATATTGTGAAATCTAGTTTAAAGTGGAATAGGATAGTGCTATTGTGCCTTAATCGAAGATTATAACGCGAAATTATACGAATCTCGAACAAAAATACCCGTATCGGCCCGTTCTAAGGAATCTCGAGTCAATCCAAGCACGCCGCCTCAAATTGCCTATCCTCTTTCTGGCGGCCATATTTACAGAAACATAATTAAACGAAGACATGGCTCAAAGGACTTGTATCCAAGCCAAAATTATTAATAAAAAAAAGTTTAATAAAAAAATCATTTTAAAAATAAGATTAAAATCAAAGCGACTTTATAGTTTTTTGTTCTAAATATTTCAATGGCTTGTGGTTCGAACAATTGAAAATGACCAAGAAGTTTATATAAGCTTCTTGAAAATGACGTAATGGGTCTCTTTCCATCTTTTGCGCATGAAATGTGTAGAAAAAGGACAGTTAGCTATTTGATTATTTTGTGATTTATATTTACGATTCATGTAATATAATACTGTACAAAATAGCACTTTTAAATGAGAATTATGATAACACAATATATTTGTTTAGTGAAAATATGATACAAAATCTGTTTTTACACTTTACTGCAGTAATTTTTACAAGCTATTAATATATGGCACTGCATGATTGACAATCACGCTGTCAGTTGAACAAACGAAGATAGTTGCGCGATTGTTAGCGCGCACCCAACGTCCATTTATTGGTAGGTCAATGAATGAAACAGTTTAATTTATTTCCAAGCTTTTATTCGTAATCTTTTGGGCATAACGACGTCGGCGTCATCTTTGCCAGGCTTAACCATGTCTTTCTGGAGCTCAACGATCATCCGCAACATAAAGTTCATCACTTGATTGCACGTTCCGTCTCGGAGTCGACTGAAGTCTCTGGAATGAAGGCATAAATATTCGTCACCTAAAAGGATAACTTTAGATTTTACTAGAAGAATTTCTAGTGAAGTATGTAGGTACTGGTACTTTCAAAAGACTGTCTAGTATATCACTGGTAATCACGTGTATCAAAATAACGTTGAGTAATTCCTAAAAGCGCATTCCGCTAGCTATAATTCCATTTGTTTACGTACTTAACTAAATGTAAACAATCTTGAGATTTCTATTTAATGAAATATAACATTTACAAAATTATTTTATATACTTACCTTCAAATACAAAATACAAATACTTAGCTTCATATGAA
>NW_020653333.1:881886-904465 GCF_003589595.1 Hyposmocoma kahamanoa
AAAAAATGCAGACGAATTAAAAACCTCCCTTTTTAAATTGATTAAAAATGTTAAAAATGCAATATTTTGACTCCATTTATTTAAAAAATAATTATCACACAATCCCACCATTACCACTAATCACGGAAAAATAAAATATTAAAAACATTAAGTAAAACTTGTAAACTTGTACTATACAAGGTCGATTACTTTGTCATTGAATTGACAACGACACAACTAAACACCGAAACAACTAAATTATGTAGTATTATCAAATATTTTGTAAAGTAACTCACGTATTAATTAATTTGAGTGGAAAATTATCGCTACTTGTTTTAGTCAATTTAAAACTTTCATTCCAAACTCGTTCAATCAGACGATCGTCTTTGGCAGTATTGCTCATTGAAGCCGGGCGGCAATTTTCATAGTACTGTCCTGTAACATTCTCCAATTCTGGCGCTACACAAAGATGTATCGTCGTCTGCGCTCCTTCATGAACGTTCTTAAATAATACTGTAATCAGCATTCTTAAAGCCTTGCGACGTAACACCGACATAGTGTTAAAGATGTCTGTTTTAACGAGCCCTGGATGCAGCGCATTCACTGTGACCCCGTCGGGTAGACGCTTGATTAACGCCTTCATCCATAATACCTGACATAGCTTGCTGTTTCCGTATTTTGTAAAATTTAGTCTAGTTTGCAGACCTGCTAAGTCATCAGGATTGAAGTAATGGATCTTATGCAGGTAGGAGGTCACGATCACAATCCGACTTGGTTTCGATGCGATTAATTTCTCTATAAGTAGTAGAGTGAGTAAAAATGTGGAAAGGTAATTAACCTGCATCACAGGATTACAACCGTCTTCAGTAGGTGTTGGAGGACCCAGGATCAAACCTGCGTTATTCACCAAGATGTGCAGTTTTTCTACATTGCGGTTGATCTCTTCGGCAAAACATCGCACAGAACTAAATTGTGACAAATCCAAGTAGCGGTACTCAACATTGTTGTTTCCTGTTGTGCGTTTTATGTCTTCAACTGCCTTTTTCGATTTGGCAGTGTCTCTGGACGCGATGATGACACGGGCACCACGACGAGCCAAATCCCGCGCTGTTTCAAGCCCGATGCCTGTGTTCCCGCCCGTCACCAATGCGACGCGTCCATCCAGCCGTGTTTGACATGTACATACACGGTTTTTGCCATCAACAAACTTTATAATGGCAATACCCGCCACTACTCCAACAAATACATATGTTAATATTATATTGAGAAAACCGTGTAAATTATCCAACATGTTTGTTATTTGATGTCTGGTAACTAACTAAATGGATCTTATAGTCTGTATCATTAAAAATAAAGTTAATAAATTTGTTATTGCCGCTAGAACCTTCAATAGTGACGTCACAAGTGTCAAATTATAGTGGAAGAAGTTATTTATTTTAAATGTTAGTCGTTTGGTAGCCACTTTACCATGACCTCCAGGGCTCTATCATGCATCCTTGAATAAACCATGCACAAAAAATACACCGACAGAACAGGTTTATTTACGCATTAGTATGCGAGGCTCGCTGCCTACTGCTTTTTAAATCTCTGACACTTTTCACTTAATGTAATCCTGGTACCTACGGCCGCCAGCCACTTACTACGCACATTCACTGTGAATTGAATAAATTGTTTTTCAATAATTATAAGCGTTAAAAGACGACGTCCACTTGACATGACACAAGAAGAATTAAGGAAGACTTCTTGAATTGGAGGATTTTTGTGTAATCTTTAATTGAAATAGTAAAAAAATAAATAAATTCCATCTGATATAGAATAAATTACCTGCTGTTATAGCATTCGTGATAGTGCATTGGTAGCATCATTGCCTGTCAAACTCAACAGTACATCAGTAATATAGATACAATTTAATAATTTGTTAAACTATAACATATATTGTATTTATTACATATTTATGTATAAAGTTTATGAAGTATGTCATTCAAATTTATATTATCATAGTTTATATTTAGGTACATGTACATTTTAAGAAATTTATTTTCACCTGGAGTAAACTTTGGTACGTCTTAATCATCGAGTATATAACCAGAAATAGAGACGAAATAAGGACTATCCATCCCTGGAAATTAGTCAGGGAAATGGGCCTTATATGGGCTGTAAATCTTGTCCAAAACTGGCGCGTGTCCGAAGAAGCATCCTTCTCGGACCACAGGTGGATAAGATTTAGCTTAGAAACAGCCATCAAAGAACAACAACCGAAACGGAATCCCCGAAAAACCGATCGTAAATTATACACTGACAAACTACACCAGAGCCTGGGGGAACCGGTATAGCACCGGGAAGACTGCTGGACACAGCACAGATTAAAGAACTAACTTCAAACATAGTGAACAGCTATAACTCCGCATGCCCACTGAGTGACTCAGCCCCACGTCAAGGCCAACCGTGGTGGGGGCCTGAGCTTGAGAGGCTTCGAAGAAGGGTAAGGAGACTATTCAATAGAGCAATGAACACATGCGCGGACGAGGACTGGGAAAACTACAAGACGGCCAAATCCAAACTAAAAAAGCGCATACGGTTCAGGAGCACCGCGTCATGGCGAGGCTACTGCGGGAACATTACGTCTTGTGCACAAGCGAACAGAATAAGGAAAATCCTAGGCAACTCAAATTCAACTGAGGTAGGTTCAATACGCAAAATAGACAACACATACACAATTTCCCCTGCGGAAACGGAGAGAACCCTACTGGAAACACATTTCCCAGGATGTAGATTCGTCCAAGACGACAGGTGCGAAGAAATGAACTGTAACACATCGATCCATAATTGGCGATACGCTGAACAAGTAGTAACATACAAAAAGACAAAATGCGCAGTAAACACCTTTGAACCGTACAAAGCTCCGGGCCAAGATGGAGTATTCCCCGCACTCCTACAATGGTGCGAGGTCACACTGATCCAGCACCTGGTCGATATCTGTCGGGCCTGTCTAGCATTCAGCTATGTGCCCCACAGCTGGCGAGAGGTAAAAGTCATATTTATACCGAAACCAGAAAAAAACGACTGCACTGACGCGAAGTCCTTCAGACCAATGAGCCTCACATCGTTCTTCCTGAAAATATTAGAAAGGCTATGTGACAGAGAACTGAGGGATGGTGCGCTTAAGAACATACCATTACACGGAAACCAACATGCATACAGCCAAGGCAAATCCACTGAATCTGCCCTACAAGCCGTTGTGGACAAAATAGAAGTGGCCCTCAAAAACAAAGCAATCTGCCTAGGCACCTTTATAGATATTGAAGGACCCTTCGATAAAACCAACTTCTCCAGTATACAATTAGCACTGAGGAGACACGAAGTGGATGAAGTGCTGATCAGCTGGATTAGCAACATGCTAAAACAAAGAAGAATAAAAACAACAGCAAACGAGACCCCATAGGCCAAAGTAGCGAAGGGGTACACTCAAGGGGGGTACTGTCGCCACTGCTGTGGAACATGGTCGTAAATGACCTCATCATCAAACTAAACAAAGAACATTTCTATACAGTAGGATATGCTGATGACATAGCTATACTGGTAACAGGAAATTATGCTAATACACTCTGCGACATAACACAAGTTGCACTCCGGATTGTGGAAAGATGGTGCAGGGCATACGAACTATCGGTAAACCCAACAAAAACGGAACTAGTAATGTTTATAAACAAAAGACTACTGGGTAACTACCTACTACCCAAACTCTTCAGTACAGAAGTACAGTTATCAACCAAAGTCAAGTACCTGGGGGTAATACTGGACAACAAATTGAACTGGAACAAGCATCTGAACAACAAAATTAAAAAGCTACTATCACCTTCTGGCAGTGCCATAGAATGGTGGGTAAACAATGGGGACTTTCATCCAAGATAACACTATGGCTATAGCGACCAAGGCGATAGTAACCAAGCTGACGACCGCAACCGACAAGCTGGACAAATTCCAAAGACTCGCTTGCATGGCGACGACCGGCTGCATGAGGACAACTCCAACTGCAGCCCTCGAAGCGACCCTGGACATGCGACCCCTCCCACTGTTCATCAGACAGGAAGCGACGTCAACAGCAGTGCGTCTAAATAGAGCCGGCTTTTGGAAGCACATGAGGACCCCACACATAGAAATCCTCTATAAGACTGTGAATGAGGAACCGCTACTGGAGGCGGCTGTGGATAGGATCCCAAAACAATACATCTTTGACAAAAAATACAAGATACAATTGTTTGAAGAACCCAACCAAGGACTGAATCCCAGAGAGGTCCGCGTCTTCACTGATGGATCTAAAACAAATTCAGGTACAGGTACTGGGGTATTCTCAGAAGACCTCAATATCAGGATATCAGCACCACGTGGTGACCACAACACAGTATTCCAGGCTGATGCATGGGCATCAAGTTGGCGGCAGAAGCAATCATAGCGAGAAGAGTTAAGAACCACTCCATTCGAATACTCTCCGACAGTATGTCAGTATTACAAACACTGAACAGCTATGGCATAAACTCAGGGCTCATTTATGAATGCCATCAAGCACTCATGGAGGTATGTATACAAAACCACGTAACTCTACAGTGGATTAAAGGACACAGCGGATCACGTGGCAATGATGCAGCAGATGAACTAGCCAGAAAAGTGTCGGAGACGGACGCTGTAGGACCAGAACCCATAGTGTCCCTCCCCTACCAATGGTTCAGAACAACTATACACAAAGGTACAAAATCGTCACATAATAATACATGGACTACCCTTACGGTCTGTAGACAGGCGAGGGAAGCACTCCCAATGCTCAATGCCATTCTATTTCGAATATTTATTAAACTCAAAAGGCAAGAGCTTCGCACTCTAACTGCCGCTCTAACGGGTCATGGTCCATACAATAAATACATTTTCAATTTAGGTATCACAGACAGCCCTCTATGCAGAGCGTGCATGGAGGGGGAGGAAACGGCTGCGCACATCCTACTACAGTGCTTCGGCGTGGCCACTGACGAGTACGCAACTATAAAGCACCAGGATGCACTAAAGTTAGATGTTGAGAACTTAAAAGCTGTTTCCATAGTTAACAACTTTCAGCGTGATGATGACCGCCACTGTGGGGTAAACACCGTTAGAGGTGCTTATTTGTTAAAAAGCTACGATTACGACAGTGGCCCGATGGGGCTACCACATGTGTGTGCAAGTAACGACCTTGATAACTCTCACTGTCGCACTTCTACACCGCCTCAATTACCAAAACAGCAACAGGCAACGGAGGGTAAGAATGTCGCTAATCAATCCCGTACGACGATGGAGGTGTCACTTTAAATAATAATACATCAGCTGCGAGCGGGCAGGTAAACAATGCGAGTTGCATGACGCAACAAGCTCCACTCATTGAACCTGTCACTAGTCCGTTTTCGCCTACTAAGTCTGAGATGGGATACACTAATAATAATAATAATAATAACGCACACACTCAACATAGCCCCGCACTAGGGAAACCCTGTGTCGCGGGTGCCATGAACACACATAGACAACCACAAATTACACCCAAACTCACGAGAGAAATAAATGTAGTCCATACAAATATTTCTCCCGGCCCGGGAATCGAACCTGGGACCTCTGCGTGGCAGTCCGGCATGGTAACCGTTCGGCCACAGAGGCAGTTAACACTGTGACTTCGTTCAAAAATAAGTTGGTTAAAAAACCATTACCAAGACCAAAAACGAAAAGTAGTGCGGGAAGGTAAATGGAAACCAGACGCGCAGGATGAACAGTGGATACTTGTACAAAGAAAGAAATTAAGAAATCGTTTTATGGGCAACCGAGGAAGAGCTGACGTAGAACAGAATAATAGTTTCAAAGCAGCGGAACTGAAGATACCATTATTTGTTTACAATGTGTCGAAGGAGACGTCCGTGTGTGACATTGAAAATTATATTTTGAAGAAATGTAATATGACAGTAAACGTACAAACAGTTGCCATGAAAATGACTAAAGATTATCATTAATTTAAAGTGTTTGTGCCTAAACATAAACGTAAGATGTTTTTATGTGATGATTTTTGGCCCCTCTGGCCTGGTAGCATGCCGCCCTTTTTTCGATTTTGATCTTTATAAAAAGGACGGAGACAGCAGCAAACTAAACCCGTAGTAATGAACACAACAAAGTTTGTCAGTTTCAATTGTAACACCACGGCCTCAGTTGTCAAAGGTGCGCGGGGCGGTTTTCAAGGCATCATGCGATTAACGATTTAGTTCGCCGGGCTTTGGTGTTGGCTAACGTGCCTTGTGTCTTGGAACCTCCGGGGTTGTGCCGTACGGATGGCAAGAGGCCTGACGGTCTTACATTGGTTCCATGGCGGAGAGGTCGATGCCTATTGTGGGACGCTACGTGTGTCAGTACATTTGCACCGTCCCATCTGAGTCACACCACCAGATTTGCCGGGTCAGCTGCGGAATATGCGGCAAAATTAAAACACACAAAATACAGCGCGTTGGAACCAATGTACGATTTTGTGCCAATTGCAGTGGAGACTGCGGGGACTTGGGCTGCTAAGGCCAAGGAATTTGTGCGGGAGTTGGGCCGCCGGCTCCGAGAAAGGGGCTATGATCCACGCTCTGGATCTTACCTGGTGCAGCAGATTTCACTGGCCATCCAGCGCGGTAATGCGGCTAGTGTGATGGGGACGTTTAAGCCGGGTACGGTTCAGAGCGGTCCCTTTTAATTTTCGTTCCTATTTGGTTTTCATTACTTATATTATTAGTGTTTTTGATTGAATTTTTTTTTGTGTTTTATTTTAGATGTAATGTGACAATGATAATTAGAAATTTTATAAATTAAATGTTAATTGTTATCTATCTATACAATTCAAATTTTGCTATTGGCACTCTACGTATCTCTGCGTATCCCGTTCTGATTAGCTTGCCTGTAACTCAAAGGTTGTCTAAATTGTAAAAATGTGGTAAGATCTACTGGAGACATAAAGAATTTATGCCGCACGGTCGACATTGTTGCTCTGCAGGAGACGTGGCTTTTGCCTCATGACATACCCTATTTAGGGAGCATTGACAGTGACTTTGCTTTTACTGGAAAGTCTGCGGTACATACGTCAACTGGAATATTGAAAGGAAGACTCTACGGCGGGGTGGCTTTGTTATGGCGAAAGTCTAAGTTGTATCCGTGTGTATCAGTGTTAGTGTGCAGTAGCGTGCGTCTTACTGCAATAAAAGTGGAACTCGGCGACCTCTCATTGTTGGTCATCTCAGTATAGGTATATGCCTATAGCAGCGCATGAAAATTTAATCGAATTTACCGACTGTCTCAGTGAGATAAATGCACTAATTGAACTTCATAGTGTGGAATCCGTTTTTATACTTGTCGACTTCAACGCGCACCCAGGTGAGCGGTTTGCAATAGAATTATTAGATTTTTGTTTTGAAAAATCATGGTCATGTGTTGATATAGACTTTATTACCTGTGGATTGTTATACGTTTGTGAGTGAGGCTCATGGGTGTCGCCGTTGGCTCCAACATTGTTTACTGACAAGTGCGGCGCGACTTACTGTGGTTACCGCTTCTGTTTTGTATGGTGGTTATTGGTCTGATCATTATCCATTACAAATTGAAATTAATGTTGGTTTAATTGTACCTAAAGTATTGAATCACAAAATACCGGACAACAAAGTGATCTGGAGAGAAAGAGATAGTGATCAGATAAATGACTATTTTGAATTCTGTAATTTGAAATTAAAAGAATTGGTTCTTCCTAATGTGTTGAAAAAATGTGAAAACAATTTCTGTTCTGTTGAATCGCATAGGTCGTTATTAGTTTCAATGTATCGTAATATTATAGGTATACTTACAGAGGTTTCAGAGTATAGTTTTAATAAATTGAAAACTAAAACCGTATTAATAAACATAAACAAATACCTGGCTGGAACAAATACGTCAGGGGAGCGCATCAACAGCCTCGGATTTGTTACAAAAAGCTTTTGGCTGGCTTTTGTATGGTAAACCTACTAGTACTAGTATAAATAGTATATTTATAGGCATATCGTATGTACGAGTCTAGGAAACATTTTAAAGCTAAACTTAGGATCTGTCAGAATAATTCCGAACAAATGAAAATGGACATTATTGCAATTAATCATTCAAGTAAAGACTTCGGTAAAATTTGGAAGAATACTAACAAATTAAATCGAAAACCAAGTCTTCCTGTGAGTGTTGGTGATGTACATGGTTCCACTCAAATGGCGAATGCATTCCGGTGTCATTTCAAGGTTAGATCGCCACTCTCGTCCGTGCAGCGGGTGCCCGATGTAGAGTGTGGTACGGGTGAGTTACGTGTAAGGTTTTTGCCCCGTGAAGTGCATTCCATTATAAACAAAATGGTGAGGGGAAAGTCTCCCGGTCACGACGGACTCATCATAGAACACCTAAAGTACGCTGGAGAGCACTTGCCGCGGGTGTTGGCCATGTTATTCAACTCATGTTTGAGCCATAGTTACTTGCCCGATGATCTTATGTACACGGTGGTTGTACCAGTAATAAAGAACAAAACCGGAGATGCCTCTGACTTGTCTAACTACAGGCCCATGTCTCTGGCTACTGTGATAGTTAAGGTGTTGGATAGTCTGCTTGATAAACGCCTGGATAAAGTAATTAACTTACATTACAAACAATTCGGTTTCCGGCCTGGATTGTCCACAGAAAGCGCTATCCTGTGTCTCAAGCAGACTGTCTAATACTATACTACCCGTAAAACGCCTGTATACGCGTGTTATCTGGACTTGTCAAAGGCATTCGACCTAGTTTCATATAACACTCTATGGCACAAGCTAGAGAGTGAGACTGGTTCACCATGCGAGTTGACTGCAATTTTAAAATTCTGGTACAGCCACCAAAACAATACAGTGAGGTACGCGGGTGCTCAATCGCATGTGTACAGGTTGAAGTGTGGAGTTAGGCAGGGGGGTTTGAGTTCGCGCGGCTCTTCAACCTGTACATGGATGGGCTGATGGGTGAGCTCAGAAGTACCAAAATTGGTTGTCATATTGATGGGGTTTGCGTTAATCATGTATGTTACGCTGATGACATGGTGCTTTTGAGCCCATCTATCGGCGCCTTGCGCAGGCTGCTAAAGATTTGTGAGTCTTATGCTCTTCAGCGCATTGTATCTGAGCCCATGAGCCACCCATGGGCTCAGATACAATGCGCTGAAGAGTGAGTGCATGGTATTTAAAGCAGGTACTAAAACGTATACCATAGTGCCTTCCATTGATCTAGGCGGCACACCTCTAAAGCAGACAAAACAATTTAAGTATCTGGGTCACTGGGTCACCGAGGACCTATGCGATAATGCCGATGTGGAAAGGGAGCGCAGGGCGCTGGCTGTCCCGCTCCGGCGCAGACGTACGGGGAGAAGGCGAAGGCAGTTCGCTGCTCGCCTGATCCCCTAGTGAGACCAGCGGGCTCTGGACAGGGACTCCGGAGCCTACATTGCACGGCCTCACTCATCTGGGGGGCGGGTCGGAGGACAACCGACTCGTCCCTCCGTTGGCGCGGGAGCCCTGGCGCAAGCTAGGGCGGCCGGGCGGCGTCGTGGTGAATGTTCACTGATCCCACGGCGCCGACTCAACCGGCGAGAGGGAAACCCGGGGGGTTTTAGTGGGGTAGGCCTTCCAGTGTGGAGGGAGAGTCCCCACATAACCCCTGAGTCTCCCTGGGCTCAGGAGTATCCATAAAGATTTCCCCCCCGCAGGTTTGCACGAGAACAGTTTGCTGAGAAACATGTAGACGATTTCTACGCTATCATGCGAAAGCGTAGTGCATCGCTACTCCGTCGCATGCGTCTCAGTACGAACAGCATCCTCAGCACATTGGTGGAAAGATGGGAGTCCCCAATGCTGGGGCGGTGGATGCGCGTGCACACTGCTGCCAATGCGTAGCCAGTTGTCCTGACATTGGCTGGTTTTTATTTTATTATTTTAAACCTAACACTAGCTTAAGTATTTTTCTTTACTAACAAATATTATGGGTGAATGTAAGTCTGAAATAAATGGATTATTATTATTATTAATAAGTACCAATATGTCGGACATGCTAATGAATTTTAACTATTTTTAAGGTCTAAGGTAAGGTAATTTTTAGGTCTATTTTATGCTTTTTAAAGCAGATATTTAACCACTTGTCACATAGCCACGTTTTAGTTAGTAGACGGCAGACAACGGTTCCTGTCTGTTGGTCGGTGGTTAAATCCATTAGCAACACTAAATAAATAAATATAATTTTAGAATGTTTTCTGTTTTTTTTATTTTTGTTATTTTCTGTTATTTTAATTACAATTTTTTTGTAATTTTTATACTTTTTACATATAGTACAACACAGACAGCCTCTATTAATTGCTTAGTGTTTAGTATACATTCCCCTTGCCGGTCTGATGCAGCAAGCGAAGCGAGCGTTTTGTGGGTAAATAAATGTATTTTTATTTTATTTTAAATTTTTATTGAATTGATATTCAATTATTTTTTGTGAAATTACTCCACTACTTTGTTATAATTATTAACACAAAGACCTAACACTCAGAAAAAATCCTTCGATCCGGGCGGATTCGAACCGACGTCTTCCAGCTTACCGCTATACCAACTAAGCCACGGAACGAACCAGCGGACATCACGAATTTTCCTATGTGCTTGCGTCGTGTCTTTGTATTTGGTTTTTCAACGACTTTTTAGTTGTAGCGCCATCTATGAGAAATCTATGAAAGACTTATCGCTCAGTTAGTACCTTTACAGCTACCAGTCTTGGCGAGAGATGTCGCTATTCACAGTACTTTGATTTTTTATTGAATTGATATTCAATTATTTTTTGTGAAATTATTTTATTTTATTTTTAAATACAAATAGCCGTGTGAAGTTCTATCATTACCTACATAGTGTTATCATAGAACTATTAGTTATGACTAAACAGAAACATTGTTAAACTATTTTCCGTAATGTAATCATTGACTTACAAATAAATGGACGACGGGTCTAATACAAAAACCACGAAAAAAATGTCCCAAGTCAACCTATTCGAAATTTAAATTGTTATGTCATCGCAGTATCGCGCTGTCAGTAGAACAAATGAAGACTAAAGCGGAGTGTCGCGCTCCGCTTTAGTCTTCATATTATATACGATTTTAGCGCCTTACAAGTGCGGACACTTTTTAGCGCGGACCCGACGTCCATATAATTGTAAGTCAATGAATGTAATGCATGTCTCAGTGCATGGTTACTGATGTTGTAATTTTCCCTCTAATCTTTTAATTCAACAAATCTTATAGCAGTAGGTAGAACTCCCTGCGAAAGTGTTTCAGTTTTTTAGTTCGATCAGGAAAGTACAGCCACCTCACCTATTTCTGCCGCCTAGCAGTAATGAGAGCATTACTGCGTTTGGTTTTGAAAGGTAAGGGTATTGGTTAAGTTACAGGCAAACGAGACTTGTCAACTTATGCCTCAGGGTGCGATCTTTGCGATTTAAAGCTTCGAACGGCTAAGCAACTGTTATGGACAGGCATGTCGCTTACCACCAGGCGCACGACTTGTTATCCCGTCACTTGGCATCGTAGAATATCTACTGTGCAAATGAACAATAAAATAAATTTCCCTAATAATAAAATAAAAATATCTTCAGTTGTTTACTAACAAAATTCTAAATAATAAATTTACTAAATTGTATCACGAGTTCTACGAGTATTTATGGAAGAGCGGAGTCGTCCCATACTTACTAGTGGGCTCCAATCTTATCATTGTACTTACTATTCATCAATAGGTTAATTAGTAATTACGTTTTATGAATGTCAAGACGTTTCATCACCATGATATTAAATTTTTTATGTAAAATTACTCAACTAATTTGTTATAATTATTAAACAAATATGGAACACTTACAAAAACTTACTTCAATCCGCTTGGATTCGAGCCAACGTCTCCGACGCTATGCCAACTATAAGCAATAAGTTAATTACTAGTTATTACTCGGTTATAGTTATTATTGATGTTATTATATACAGTAAATTGTAAAGTCAAGTTTGATACTTTGTATCATTGTTATAAAAAATGTCATTGATTTGAATTTAAATTTTAAATATGAATCTTGCTTTTTTATATTATCAAGTGACGCAACGAATAAGTCGTGCGCCTCATGGTAAGCTACACGCCTGCCCATAATAATTGCCTTGCCACCCAGAGTTTTAAATCGCAAAGATCCGAGGAGCACTGCCACTGCGCCCGTCACCCCGAGACATAAGTTGACAAGTCCCATGTGCCTGTATTTTCACCAGCACCCTTACCCTTCGAAACCGCGACACAGTAATGCTGACATTACTACTTGGCGGTAGAGGTAAATGCGTTGTTCTAAAAACTGCCTTATAATTTTTTGTAAGAATAGTACGTACAGTTTACGATAAGTAATAAATCGTAAGTAGCCATTACTCCAATTACACAAGTTCTGTTGTAGTACACAGTTAGTTGACAGAGAAAAACTGGCAGCAAGACTTGCCAGCAAGAACAGGACCATCGCCAGGATCCGTGTTATTTTATGTTATTTTGTATACCTATGGGATCAAGAATAAATATTAATATTTTACTCCCTGGCTAGCGTGGTACTTACAAACTTATTTTTGGTAAGTAGTGTGGTACAGCCAACAAGAAAATGTATTTGAGGGTTGTACTTTATTTTCTTTAGTTTATTAGAAATGAACAATATTAACTTTAATGCTCAGGGTCTTTAATCCTTCGTTATTTTCTTAAAAAATACCAAAATACAATTTGAGTAAAAAATAACACGTAGTGCACATTATTCATCAATTTAAAAGTTCATAGATTTTAAATATTACTTAAGACTGATTTTTAATTATTCGTGATTTGCAGTATGCCAATATGGCATAATGACTTGTCACAAAAAAAATCTGATAATTACAACATTTGATCACAATTGCTCAATAAATGAATATTTAATTTTAAACCTTCTTTTACTCTTGATTGTACTTACCTTACAAATACAATGAGGGGATCCGCCGGGAGTTGCAAAATATAGAGTGAATCAGGTCGGACTTAAAACTGGCGGTGATCACTTGTAAGGGATCAGATGGGAATACCCGTCTGATTTCGTCTTGGCCTTTGCATTGGATAACTAACCTCTAAATTCACGATGTTTTTCTTTACCGTCAGAACAGAATAGAATAGAAGAATAGAATACGTTTGTTTGCCAGAGTACACAATTTATACAGATCTTGAGTAAAATTAGGTATATTGTATTCAACCTGCACGCAGGTGTGCAAATGTTAATGGTATTTCACATTTGTCAATACGATTACGTTCTCGTTCTGATTGTTTTAGTCTGCTTTATTCTTGCTAATTCAAAAACTTGTTCCAGATTTGTAAATGTAATGATTGAGATTCAGAATAAAACATTTTTGAAATTTCTTCACAATCGTGAGATACTGTTTTTTTTTAATAAATACACGTTTTAGCTTCCAAAGACTTATTCACACATCCTGAGGAAACTCGGTTAAAAATTATGCCAGCCTAAAGGCCTTTAGATGGAGAGAGTTTCTCGCACGCTTCTTGACGAAAACTCGTAGGCGATTATCGTAAGCAATAATCGCCATAAGATTATCGTATCATAATGTTTACATTCAGGCAGGAACTAAAATCTCCCTACGGTTATGTCATACGAGATTCGCAAGCAACTTAATCGCCTCCTCGACTGTTTACACAGAGAAATATGTAGTAAGGAGATTCTTGCTTACGAGTTTTCGACTTGTCTAAACACGATCTCGTATGACATTTCTTCAAGTTCATACGATTATCGTACAAATCGGTTCGAGTCGTTTTGAGTGCGAGAATCGCCATTGGAGTTCAGTGATTACTGCGGTATTGACTATGGACATATCGAAATGACAAAAGAATCATTCAAATTTGGAACTGCTGATAATATTAAGTTCATTGCATTGTAGAAAAATATAATTTTTTTTATTTTTTTCAAATTTTATAACATTTCTTAATCCAAATTTTTTTTCGTTCTTGTTTCATTAATTCTTGTCTTAGAAAAGCAGTGATAATCAAAACACCCTCGCGCACTGCACTCGTGGTAGAAACGGCTGGCACAGAAACTCGAAATACGATTTTGGCTTTCGAGTTCTGTTTACACGGAGACGTTCAATATTGAAAGGCGAGGCGATTATCGCTCACGTGGACGGTCGATAATCGCAATTGTTTAGACGAGGAAAGTTTTTTATATTCTTTCGATAATCGTATCTTCGAGAGGAGAAACTCTCTCTATCTAAATGGGCCTTTAAATCATTCAAGTCATAATTTTTACACTGTGATTTTTACACATAAAAATTACAGTAGCATAAGGAAAAGCGGAAATCCTTAGCACAAATATAATATACATACTTAAAAGGGAGTCTCGAACCACTATAAATGTAATGATTAAGATTTTGAATAAAACATTTTTGACATTTTTTCACAATCGTGAGTTACCGTTTTTTTTATAAATTCACGTTTTAGCTTACAAATGCTTATTTACACCTGGGGAAGTCAGATAAAAATTATGCCAGATTATAATTGCAGGAATACGAAGTGTCGGTAGAAGGCGGCAACCCTCGTTACAGGCGGGTTTTCACTATACGAGTGCACTCGGACCTAGTGCGCTCGTACGAGCTAGATGGAGGTCACTCGGAATTCGGTTTATACCTTATAAGTTCATCAGCGTCCAAATAGATTTGTTTCCTTGGACAGTCAAAATGACGGCGACTGATCTGCTGCTGCGAGGTACGGGAGTTGTAGCAGATAATGTTAATGGCTGAAGTACAAACTCATGAAAGGGAAAATATCAAAGCAAGAGAAAGTTTGGACCATAAAATGGATTTTAAGACGTGGCCAACTGAGTACTTCAAATAATTTTATTTGAGAAGTGGAAGAGAAAGATAAAAACATGTTTAAAACCTCATATTGTCACGTTCGTCCCAGTTTTTCTTAGTTGGCGCCATTTTGTTTTCATAAAATGATTCGAGTATACTCGTAAGAATAGAACCGCGTCCGAGTCCACTCTGATCGGATACCGACATCCGGGTGCGCTCGGATCACGTGTTTACACGCTACGAGTTGCATCTGATCATCCGAATGGCCTCGGTCCGAGCGTACTCATATAGTGGAAACCCGACCTAAAGATTTAGAGGCAGTAGTTCCGCTGCAGTACCACCTCACTCTTTACAGAGGCAGCCTCTAAAGTCAGGATTGCTATGATGCTGCCCCACCTTCGATAGGAGAGGAAGCCTAACAAGAAGTTATTTGCAAACCCATACCATACCCTACTCGATTATTTTGTAATTATTTAAGTTACTTTTCTTTCACTTTACTTTAATTTCGCTTTAGTACCTAGACGTGTACCTCTTTAATTATTCACTAATCGCTAATGCAATGTTTTATTCATTAGTAAGCATGATACTGTCGTTCCACACTCGCTCGACCAGCAGCTTATCGCGTGCGAGTTTGCTCTCCTTTGAGAGCGCGCAATCAGAGTAGTACCCGCCTGTCGCGTATTCTAGTTCCGGTGCCACGCTTAAGTGTAGAGACGTCTGTGCGCCTTCGCTGGGCGTCTTAAATCCCACCTCTGCCACAAAATTTAGTACCTTCCTCCAACGGTCTGGGGTTCTTTGCAATATGTCCGTCCGTACAATACCCGGGTGCAAACAATTGACAGTCACGCCTGCCGGAAGACGTTGTGCCAGCGCCTTCGTCCACAATACTTGACACAACTTGCTATTGGCGTACTTCGTCCAGTATCCCCTACTGTTCACCCCTGCAAGGTCATTCGGATCGAAATTGGCCAGCTTATGTCCGTAAGAGGTCACTATCACTATGCGACTGGGTTTGGATTCGATTAACTTGTTGAGTAATAAGTTTGTGAGTAGAAATGCGGATAGATAATTGATCTGCATCACCAAGTCGATGCCGTCTGTGCTGAGACGTTGTTTGACACCGGCTGCTCCTGCGTTGTTCACTAAAATATCGAGGCGATCAACGGTGCGATTGAATTCTTCGGCGAATTGCCGCACGTTGCTGAATTTCGATAGGTCCAGATGACGGTATTCGACAGTTCGGTTTCCTGTAGTGCTGATGATGTCTTCGACAGCGCGTTGCGATTTAGAAATGTCTCTGGAGGCAATTATGACGCGCGCTCCACGCCGGGCCAGCGCTCGCGCCGTTTCCAACCCTATACCGCTGTTCCCCCCCGTTATTAACACCACTCGTCCTTTTAAGTTTACATCACATTTGCACACACCCTTAATGGGCTCTATCCACAGTCTCACAGTTCCACAAAGAGCCACTAGTAACAAAAATATGTAAAAGATTACTTTAATAAGAATTGAGAAAATGAAAAGCAGTGAAGACAACATAATGGCGTTGTGACTATTGAAACACTGTTGACTTAAAATGAAAATTACTGTTAATTATGCACAAGCATGTATTTAGTTAGTAGTTGGGTCAAACAGACTATGGAATCAATGCGTTTTGAAGTAATTTTGATGCTTCTCACAAAGCCAAAATTAACTTTTGTTTTCTTCTTCTTCTTTTAAATGTTATGGCTCCATCGAAATAATCAATGATTTTGCCAATGTCAAGTAAAAATAACTATGTACGGTAGTTTAATATTATTATAAAAATTATACAAAAAAAATGGCGATTTCGCCAATGTCCTGTGAGAATTTTTTGTTTTGTAATTATTCCTAAAAAAATACATTTGACATTATGAAAACTCGAGTCTTAGAGGATGGAAATATTCCATATTCCATATTTCCATAGTCTAAGACTCGAGCTAACGTTATTTCGGGCAAATGTATTTTCTGACTTCTGATAGGTAATCCCTAGCCGTAAAACGAGTACAACAATGTTTTGTTATAATAGTTATTGCTAACGTTTAATAAAAAAATCATTCAATCAAATGACCAAGAAGTTTATATAAGTTTCTTGAAATTGACGTACCTAATGGGTATCTTTCCATCTTTTGCGCATGCAATGTGTAGAAAAAGGACAGTTTAGCTATTTGATTATTTTGTGTGCTTTTGTAATTTATATTTACGTCTTATTTATATATAAATTAAATACTATAAAACTGAATAAAATAACACTTTTAAATGAGAACTATGATAGCACAATATATTTGTTTAGTGAAAATATGATACAAAATCCTGTTTTTACACTTTACTGCAGTAATTTTTACAAGTTATTATTCAATGGTACTGCATGATTGACAACCGCGCTGCCAGTCGAACAAACGGAGACTGTTGCGCGATTGACGCTCTGTATGCGATTTTAATGCCCTACAGGTGCGGACACTTTTTAACGCGAACACGACGTCCATTTATTGGTATGATGGAAAACAAAGGACATGTTATATTGACATATATAAATCCTTAGACTATGGAAACTCATCCTCTAAGTATAAATCAGACGTTATATGTACCTATATGATGAATTTAGACGTTGAAAACATAAACATTTTATTGTCTTTGTTTAACTACTGCGTGCCGTCGTAAGCCAAAAGAGATAGCACTACATTGATTTATGTCAAACACGGGAATCGAAAATACGTAAACGTCATCTTAAATGCCAACATTTAGCTTTTTTTGTAGTACCCTTTGATAACCGTTTCCGGTTGTCAAAGGGAAGTACATCAAATGTCAAAACCAATGTTTGGTCAAATGTATTAGTGAATTATTCGCATGAATTGTAATGAAATGGACAAAAATATTGATAGTGGGAACAATTAAATATTGATGAAAATGCGTCGCTGCAGCATTAAGGGGTGCAGCAGTAGAAAAAGCGGAAATCAACCGAATGCTATATTACACCGGCATGAGTTATTATTCTGCCTATAAATCATACAATAGCCAAAATTTCTCATGTAATTAGACTCATTTAAGTAGTTTATTCATAAGTCTTGCTTAATTTTGCTTTGGTTGCTTTAGATTGCCTATTTGTTACTAGGTATATTTTGATGATTGTTGATAACGATTATTTTGACATATTGTTGTTCTTGTAAGCAGACATATTATCGATATTCTGTTATTAATACAGTACAGGATTTTTATTATTTTTAAAGTTTACCTACAAATGAAAAACGAAAGAAAGAATGGTTGGAAATTATAGGACTGCCGAACATAAACATTGGATCAAATACCATCTTCGTTTGTTCGCTCCATTTTAAAGAGTTAAATTTTAATTGAATGTAACTGGATTACATGATAATGTAATTCCATCGTTACATTTACTGGTAAATAACTTTATATTTAATTTTGATTAAAATGGCTCGTTACTTGCCTAGTAATAATAGCCTAGTATTAATCATACTTTGATTACAGTAAACTATACAAATTTTCAAACATAAAAAACAGTTTCAACATTCAAGCCATACATTTAGATGTTATTATGGTACAACATTAAATCCGCCGTATGTGTGATACAATTTTGGTTTAGGTAGGTACGATTATTCCGTAGATAGGACAGCTCCTTTCCTTTATTTTTTCCATCCTCTAAGGGTCAAACGCAAAAACTGAACATTAGAAAAACTAAAATCTCTTTACATTACTGAGTATATCATTAATATTAACATTTAAATCTTTTCCATCTGTACATGAAAAGACCACAGACAGGTCATCCGCAAATAAAATGCTTGTTGAGTTTAGTGCTTTGGGTAGATCATTAATGTATATTAGAAACAATATGCATCCAATCACGCTCCCCTGTGGTATGGACCGGGTCACGTTAACCACATGCGATCTCATATTAGATCCGTTCCACTTTTGTAAGGGAATATCAGCAAGTTTAACCGGAGGCACAACAGAATACGATTTAGTGCCTGCCTTGAAAATCATAAGCACGCTCTTTTTTGCGTTGTACCTAAGTCCATGGGTCTCTGCATACAACCCACATATACGCAACAATCTACGGAGGGCACTAATCGAAGAGCTCAGTAGCACCATATCATCAGCATAGATGATATTATTTATACAGTCTCCATCGATATGGCAACCGATGCCAGTGCCACTGAGCCCTCCGATGAAACGGTACATATACAGATTGAAAAGGCGCGGTGAACTCAACCCTCCCTGTCTCACCTCACATTCCAACCCGTATACTTCCGAGTGCGTACCTGCCTACTTGACAGTATTCTTCTGATTGCTGTACCAATATCCCAGCATAGACACAACTTCAATGCCAACGTCAATGCCATCTAGCGGATTCTTAGAGAACTAAAAGTGAACAATCTGACTTAAGGCCGTCTATTACATAAAGTAGGTTTGTTACAGTTTTAAATTATTCAGTTTTACTAGAAAAAAAATTGTTAAACCAATCAATACAACCACAGTACAGAGCACGTAGTACTTACAATTATTATTAACTTTACCATACAAGACGAATACATTATATACATATACATATATATATACTTTATATACAAGACGAATATTTATATGTAAATGCCGCTCATAATACGTTCACAACACCAATTAGAAAGATGGTTCACTAAAATCACAAATTCACAATGCCGTTATAACTCTTAAACTAATATTAAAGTTTTTGTTGTTTTGGCTTCTGTCCCACTAAGGACAATTCAGCCAGTGTCCGGGTTAAAACTACTCTAAGTTATAACCGCGAAAAGATTACTTTGACGTCTTTGATATTACTATGCAGTGTTGCACACACACACACGCACGTACGCACACACGCACGCACACACGCACACACGAACGCATGCCCGATAGCCCGCCCAACCGCCCGAAGCCCACCCAATTGTCCGAAAACCGCCCGCCCGCACGCACGCACGTCACAATTGAGTTCAATATCATATAACTACGCACGTCACATAATAGGCTGTTCATTGAAAAAAAAGTAAATTGTTGAAAGGTATTCTACAACGAAAGCATTTGAAATACAAATTACAAAATACATTACGGTCAGATATTTGAAATACCAATTACAAAATACATTTTTAAGGAGTAGGTAATACAAACACAAAATACGTATTTGTATTTTAAATACGTATTTCAATTACAAGTAATTGAAATACGTTATTTCAATTACAAGTAATTGAAATACAGCCCAGCCCTGTCTACAGGAGGGGATCTAAAATTTGTGAACGACAATTGTAAAGGTTAAAAATCTTTAACAAAAAATATAGATCGCTTGCCTTACCTTGAATGTATTGAATTTTATATGACAGCTAACACAAAACAAAAGTAAGTTCATTTATGCAGATTTATGTATTTTTAACTGTTTTTCAAACTTTCACATTCGGCATCCGAACAGTCTACAGGACGAGGTATTTTTTGTTTCATATAGTTGAAAGAAATGTAATGATATCACTTAGATGCAAATGGTCCTCAATAAGTATTACATAGTTTTCATGGTCAAATAATATAATCTAGACAATTGAATCTAGACAATATGTTTAAATTCATTTGAAGTAGCCGGAACACCCTTTCTTCCCTTTTTGTGTATGACCTCGTTACTACTAATTTAAACATGTAAAATAAATTGTGTCTAACAGAGCGGTCCTTTATAAGATGATGTTGAATAAAAAAAATAACATGAACTAAAGAACAGAGAAATGTTATAATACTATTTAGTAGTACTTCCTACCGTAGGTAATAAGGAAAATAACCAAATGACGGTATAACGTGGGTCAGTGAAGCACATTTACATGCTAATGCAATGATGTCGGTCAATGATAATGCAATATAAAGAACGTGACCATTATTTTTTTCTCTCAGAGCGGGATGCCTGTACGTAAACGTATTATTGTTTTAAAAATAAAACACATGTTTATTTATATTAGTTACTAAATGTTTAATGACCAAAAATAAAAAAAAGAATGAATCTTGGGCTGGCTTTTATAGCTTTCACTTTCATCATAGTTTTTTAAATTGTAAACGCGCGGACGTATGGTCACATTAACACGTTGTGCGCTAAGGACCTCCAAGGCAAAAACCGTGGGAATAAGTTTTCTTTTACTTATATACCTAGTTTGTATTGGTATTAATTTAGTGTGTGGAATTAATATTATGAACCCTCCTTCCCTTGTGCCCCATTATTAATTTTTTTTCAATTGTATCAGGCAGGATACCTTGGCCAGGGAGCTTTTTTCATACATTTAGCTAAATGTAGGTAAAATATTTCTAATAAATATAAGCACTAAATAATGAATGAGTAAACAAAATAATAATTTATAAGTTAAGTATATTGTACTAAATCAGATCTCCTTTAATAAATTAATTGAGCAATTAAAAAAAGGCAATTGAAACAATATATTTATAATTTTGTCTTTATTGAACCGTAACTTCAAAACTATCATTGATATTATTATACCCAAAAACACTGAACGATTCGTGAGGGCCAGGGCTTTCAAAGGCTCTCATACAAAATGTTTGAAACTATGTATAATATACTGAGATACGTCGGCCTAAAGAGGCAAGCCTTACCTGTGTATAGCCAGGGACACCTGGCCTGGGACAAAAACATTGGGTGTATATCAAGGTATACACGTGGCGCTGAACGTGTTAAGTATAAACCAATGTTTTCAGAATGTCAAAAACGTTATTCTGTTACGTATTTGGAGAATTGTGAAATGTATAAAAGACTATTTAATATCTACATTATTTAATTTTCTTGATGGCAGATCGTAACGGAACGGGAGGTAGTACGTAAAAGCTGTCAACAATGATATAATATTTACCGATAAGTTAGAGGTAAATATTAGGAATTGTAATGAGGTAACTACCCAATTCAACTGCATGACTGGTATGTGTCCATGACAATCACATTTAAATTTGTGATTTAACCTTATACGCTTGGAATAATAACACATATCCGTAACTTGTATGTTTTGAAAAAATAAATATGTCGATATTTATAGCCCTAAACGGAAACATTGAGGGAAATCCCTCATCACTGATTGAGTCAAAAATTACTTGAGAATTGGCCTATTTACAGCATGACATAGGTACTGCCTTACATAGGTCAGGTTCAAGTTCAACCAAGGAGGTTACTTAAGTTCTAAATTAAAACATGCGCTTTAAATGTCATCCAAACAGAAATTTATTTGTTTTATTTATTATTTAAACACTTTATTGTACCACAAAGTAAATTATAAATTTTCAGAAACAATTTAAATATTTACTTTTATTTAATTGCAATTCAATGCTTAAATACTTATTGTTAAGTTAAGAATTTCTTAGAATTTATTTTAATTATTTTCTGTACAAAAATTTTTTTTCCATTTATAATCCATCATGGCTGTGGGTTTTTGCTTATTACAATTTTTTAGTTCGAGATTCGTTATCTACGGAAGAATAGCTAGCTTGCCATCTGTTGATAAAAAAAAATCGCCATTTGCATAATCCATAACATTCTTGTGTTGTGAACCATATTTATTCATACAAGAAATAAACATTGTATTTATTTCCTCGCTAATTTGATGAAAAACATTATATTAGGGGTTAAAGTATGAAATTGCCGTTTTATTGCAATAGGTT
>NW_020653333.1:904865-988225 GCF_003589595.1 Hyposmocoma kahamanoa
GATTTTCAGTACAAATCGGCAATTTCATACTTTAACCCCTATTATTTATCACAGACGGTAAAAAAATACAAAACTCGATTAAATCGTTATTAAAGTTATTATTTCTAATGGTCTCTGTTTATCCGCTTGTCACAGTAATTAATACTCTATACTAGTTTATAACAGATTTTAAATATCACGCGCCAAATTCACAGAGACCCACCGTCATTATTTTCTTTCCAAGTCTCTCACACTCAAAGCCTATTTTGTCAAAGAGCGTTCGTTTATAAAGCAGTCAATGCTTCACACCATCACACCACACAATAAAAATAGAAATGTTTTTACTGTTTTATTCCTTTTTCAATTCGAAGTTACGCGGGTAATGAGAGCTATTAGGATCTCCTTATCCCATTGCAATATTCACTGGATATTACTTTAACACTTTCTTGTTTATTTTCATTACTTTTTAATTTTAATATTTTATTACTTTAATTTTTTTTCAGGCTGATTATATATAGTGGCTCCCATTTGACATACGGGATTCTTATCGGCTCCCATTTCCCGAACTGTGGGGTAATGAGAGCGAATGACATGTTTTAGTTTTTTTCTTTTTTAACCAAATATTTTATTTTAGTTTCATATTTTTTCTGTGTATTATCTAGTACCCAGATATGTGAAGCGTATGTTCATAACTATGACGTTTATTGTCAATTTTCCTTAGTAGGTTCCCATTCCCCCACGCTCCCCTAAACTTTACTTAAAAATTCTCCGACACATTTTGTGGTCGAGATCTAACTGGGAAAAGATCTAATGATCTTTAAACAGATGAGCAGATATACATCAAAATCAACAAGCTAAGAACCATCCTGATTAAATTAGGTTTGAAATAAAAACGGTTTTGAGATAAATCCATCCGTTTTGGAGCTGTGAGGGCACAGATAGACGTCTAGTGGTAAAAAAAATTACATTTTTCAGAAAAATAAATATTTTTCCGGATATTGTTCCAATATATTTCGTTCAATTTTCCACATTTTCAAAAGTTGAAGTTACTGAACGAAAACAATGGAGCCATTAAAAAGTTTTTTTTTTCGCTTTTGTGAAATCATTTTAAATCTCGTTTTTCTTTAGGTGGCTTTTAACTATACGAGTTTATTTTATAATTCCTGAACGTAGAACATAATATGAGCTTTCGAAACATTGACTTACAATTATATGGACGTCCGCGCTAAAAAGTGTCCGCACTTGTAAGGCGCTAAAATCGTATACAGGGCGCCAAACTCCGCTTTAGTCTTCATTTGTTCTACTGACAGCGCGATACTGCGATGACATTACAATTTAAATTTCGAATAGGTTGACTTGGGACATTTTTTTCGTGGTTTTTGTATTAGACCCGTTGTCCATTTATTTGTAAGTCAATGTTTCGAAATTATATATTTCCAATTTTTTTTTAATTTTGGGATTTTTTTCCGGAAAAGTTTCCACTATTTGAAATATTTCAGAAAATTACCCAACAGTAGACTTTTATAACAATATTTAAAAATGTGTACCTGCATGGCAGTGGATAGCGACGCGGCCCTCTTTCAACGCGAACGATAGCACCTTAGCCATGTCCAGTAGTCCTGAGAGGCTCGCCTCACCGTAGTCCGCCCACGCGAAATTATAATAGTAAACTGCCAACAAAATAAGTTCTACAACTCGCTATCAATGATGACCCGCCGATAAAAATTACGAAGTGAGTATCTTGTATAGTTGTAAAAGTGTGCATAGGTTTTGCAGTCGCCGGTTTACTTTTAACGTTATATCAAACAACAACAGAAAAGAAACAGAAAAGTTTCTTTGGGGAACAAGGATACAGTATCTATCTAATAATAATAATAATAACGCACACATTCAACATAGCCCCGCATTAGGGAAACCCTGTGTGGCGGGTGCCATGGACACATAGACAACCACAAATTACACCCAAACTCACGAGATACAAATCGGAATCGGACCTGGGATCTCTGCGTGGCAGTCCGGCATGATAACCGTTCGACCACAGAGGCAGTTTACATATAATCTACATATATATTCTGCTTTATCGGTAAGTGCTTTGTCGTGCTACGCTAGTCTCTTTCGTATATAATTATGTCTGTGATATGATTGAAAATAGCAACTACAGCAGGGTGTGGTCTCCAAAAGTGGTCATATATACTATGAGGTTCCGATCCCATTATTACAATTTTCTGACGGTTTTTCCAGAATGAAGAATGGCAATCCCTGATGTTTTAGTTCTCTATGTGTTTTATTCATAAGGAATTTTACATTTTTTTAGATTAGATTCTGATTGTATGACGTATGCTGGGAAACACATTTCACGTGCCCTTTATGATGAGCAGTCTTGATCTAAAGTTTGCATAAGTGAGAACAGAACAGAAGACTTAAAAAGATTGTAATGATATAAGACCATATTCTGAATAACTCAGAAAAGAAATCCAAGTTTATTAATTTAACGTAATTTTCTGACAATTTTTTACTTTACAGATTAAAAGACTTTCGTGATTATTCACAAAATGATTATCACTAATTACAGGTTTCTTACCACACGGTAGGAGTTCTTTTATAATATTATTATATATTTTTCCGACATTTCGGAACTGTTACACGCTCCATTGTCACGGGTTGATTGGTCAACGGCAGACAATAGTTTTAAGAACAGACGTAATATTTGTCTACGTTCTTTCCTTGATTTCTTTCCTCTGGATTACTTGTGGCGTTACCATTGTCAGGTATCACTCACATTCACACGCACGTAGCATGTAACCGTTCAGAAATATCGGGAATATAAAAAGAACTCATACCGTGGTATGAAACCTGTGATGATACTTATTAAATTTTTACTTACTATCGTTGGCCATAAAGACGTTGGGGTCGTAGGTGAAACCGGAGGTGGTAAGCGGGGGTCCGCAGCTGGCGTGCTCTCCCGGTGTCTGCAGGTTCATCACAGTCCGGATACCCCAGCTAGAAACAATTTACGTTAACGCATTTGCTGACGTAACGACACAATAAGAGATGCTCACAGGCGGGCTAGATTGTACTTTCAACAGTGGCTATCGTTAAACAAACCTACTTCGGGAAGCGCGTACGAAAATATGTGTTTAAGTCGCAAAATATTCAAAACTAAATTGAAGTGGTGTCAAAATCACCAAGAACAGATCAAACTAGATATTATTACATCACATCACGCAACAAAAAACTTTGGGAGGTTTTGGAAAGCGACGGCGGCGCTGGGTGGGAGGCCTGGACTGCCTGTGAGTGTCGGAGACGCCAACGAGCCCGAAGCTATTGCGAACGTGTTCGTTAAACACTTCAAGGTAAAGTCTCCGCTGGGGCCCGCGCAGCAGGGGGTCGATGATGGGGCGTGCAGTTGCCCTGACCTGGTTCGTTTTTCTGCTAAACAAGTCCATGATGTTATCAGAAAGATGACTAGAGGGAAGTCACCGGGGCATGACGGCCTCAGCATCGAGCACCTGCAGCACGCCGGCGTCCACTTGCCTAGAGTGTTAGCAACGTTTTTCTCATTATGCATGGCGCATTCTCACCTTCCCTGTGATCTCATGCGGACCATTGTAGTTCCAATTGTTAAGGATAAGACTGGCGATATAGCAGATAAATGTAATTACCGACCCATCTTACTGGCAACTGTTTTAGCAAAGGGGCTCGACAGCCTATTGGACTCATGCCTCAAAAACTTTTTGCATCTTCATGACGCACAGTTCGGGTTCCGTTCTGGATTATCCACAGAGGCTGCCATCCTCAGCTTGAAGCACACGGTACAGTACTATGCGGAACGTCGGACACCTGTTTATGCAGCCTTTCTGGACCTTTCCAAAGCATTTGACCTCGTTTCGTATGATGTCCTGTGGGACAAGCTGAGGAGCAGAAAGGTGCCGGCAGAGCTGTTGCGCATCTTGCAGTATTGGTATTATAATCAAGTGAATAGCGTGAGATGGGCTGATAAATTGTCGGATACGTACAGGTGCGGGGTAAGGCAGGGGGGCATCACCTCGCCTAAGCTGTTCAACCTGTATGTGAATGACCTGATTGTCGAGCTCAGCAGCAGGCGGATAGGGTGTCGCGTAGATGATGTTACCATCAATAATATCAGCTACGCTGATGATATGGTGTTGTTGAGTCCGACAGTCAGAGCACTCAGAGAGCTGCTGGTAATATGTGAGAGGTATGCTCTAACTCATGGCTTGACATACAATGTCAAAAAGAGCGAGTACTTGGTGTTTAAGGCCGTCGGTGGCAAAAGTCCTGATTATGTCCCACCCATTACATTAAATGGCGTAGATCTTAAAAGAGTTTCCCAATTTAAATATCTTGGCCACTTTGTAACCGACGACCTTAAGGATCAAACAGACATAGAAAGGGAGCGGAGGGCGCTGGCGGTCCGATGTAACATGTTGGCCCGGCGGTTTGCGCGCTGTGGTGAGCAGGCAAAAATCACGCTTTTCAAGGCCTATTGCCAAGTACACTACACGTGCAACCTATGGTCCAACTTTACGCAAAAGGCCATTAGCGCCTTTCGTGTTCAGTACAATAACGGCTTCAGGATGCTGATGGGGCTGCCTCGCTTCTGCAGCGCGTCGGGAATGTTTGCGCAGGCTCGTGTCGATGACTATTACGCCATCATGCGCAAAAAGACGGCCTCGCTGCTCTGCAGATTGCGGGCCAGCACAAACCCCATCCTGATGACCGTAGCAGGGAGATATGATTCCCCCATGATGCGACATTTTTTGCAGGTGCTTGTTAGCAAAACGTGTTCATCAATTTGCTGACAAGCGCCATTAAATATTAATTTTCTTTTCGTTTTTACTAACATAGCCACTAAGAAAACTGTAACTAACCAATTTATGGATCACGTTGTCTGAAATAAAGATGTAAATAAAATAAAAAAAACTGTTTATTGTGTAACCATCTCTTACGTTCCGGGTTCAATCTCCAGCCGGTTCAATGTAGAAAACCTTTTTTATATTGTATCGCGTCTGCGTGTTTGTCCAACCGTCGTTGTTTCCGATTTCCATAACACAATTGCCTAAGTTACTTACTTTGAGATCGGAGCAACGTATGTTATGTTGTCTAACATTTATTTGTTTAAAACTCCAAAGTGGCGGCGTGAATTATTACACTGTAAATGATTAGGCAAAGCGCTTAAGGCTCAGTTTATAATGCGGCGGAACGGAATAGAAGCGAGTCTTTGTAACAATATTGTACATAGCATAAAGAACTTTAAGGGCAATTGTGTAACGTATAAACTAGATACGAGCCAAAATCTTTCGCGGAATGCGCGAGCATTCGTATCTAGTTAGTACGTTACACAATTCATCAAAAAGTTCTTTATGCTACGTACAATATCGTCACAAAAATTCGCTTCCATTTCGTTCCGCCACAATATAACTTGAGACTTAATGTGAAGGTGATATTTGTAGCTATAAAGAGAATGGCAATCTAAGTTACGGTAACGAAAACGAGCGGCAGATACCTGTGGAATTGCTGCACGATATTTCTAGCGGCAATGCCCGCCGTGTTGGGCCGTGCCATCGCCAGAATGTCGTCCGTGATCCTGCACATGACACCGATATATTGTCTTTGTTTTTTTGGCTCATTCAGTTTCGTATAAAATTCGTATAAATACCTAAATTGTAATATCAAAATTTCACTAAATGCACGTATTCATTATAACACGTCACAAACACACAAAACCTTCATCCAAACCATCCATTAGGCAATACGTTAACATATTTGGGTAAGATCTCACAAATGGTGCTATGGTAAAAAAAAGCGTTAAAAACAAAAAACATAGATAGATAGATAGATATGCAACAAGCATTTCGTTGGGTCTTCTGGTTCGTTTCGTAACGTAGATGCGACGACGCTCTTGCATCTCGCCTGGTATGGCTGAAAACACTGGTTCTAATCCAGCCGAAACGAATGAATTTTTCCATGATCCAACACTACTCATACATACCTTTGATCATTGGTATAAACGCGCAATCTATTCAGTGACCTTATACAGAAAATAAAACAAATATATGCATCGCAACAAAATGTGAAGCCCGGAGGTATTTCGCCGCATTGCATTAGAGTGCAGGTCATTTCAATAGCGGACGTTAAAAGGAAATAAATTTTATGTAGATGGGACATGATTAACATAATAAGCGCCCGCCATTTGACACGTTACTCGTACATTTATTTAGGCGTGTTTTGAACATATTATTATTCATTAATTGTTGCAGGTTGCGAAAATAACTCATGGCTATTTCTTTGTTGTGTAAGGGCGCGTTCCTATTATGTCGTGACGACAGATAGTCGTGCACTTCAAAAATGTCGTTGCTTGTATATTTAAATGAAGTTATTCTCACAAAGAACAACATGATTTACTATCGTTCACGACTTTTTGACGTTACGACGACAGACTGTCGTGCCAATGGGAAGAGCTAGATCGACACTCGTCCGACGATAAATAAAACATTACGATAAAAATGTGATACCTAATCAGTAGTTAGATACCCCAATATCACCTATTCGAGTGATCCAGACACCCCAAAACCATTTTTCAAGAAACAATTACAATTATCTATTCAGATAGTGGTTCTATTTTTATTCAAAGCGATCATTTATCTACTCATCAACTCATTTCATTTATTCAAGTACGTCTTGAAAAAATGGTGGCTTGAAAAATTGGGGATCACTCGAATTTATGATATTGGGGTATCTGGATAACTCTCTGTATACAGAGACCCCAATATCTAACTTACTATAATCGCAGCTTCAAACGATTCTGTCGTGCAAACGACAAGGCGGCTGCCGTGAACCGATAAATTGTCGTCATGATCTAGTGAGAACAGCTAGATACGATAGTCGTTCAATGATAAAATAATCGTCCACGACATGACAGATAGTCATGATATGGGAACAGGCGCGACAGTCGTCCAACGATAAATAAAACGTTACGACATAATAGTATCGCGCCCTTACAATTACAAGGTTGTCAATTCCTTTCACCACGATGGTAAGCATTAGAGTGCATGCCATAGATACGATCAGAAGAAATTACAGGGTATTACTTAATAAGTTGTGGTAGCCTTATGGTTTCACCTACCATCGCTACATCAGAGTGTCGTGGGTTCGGGTTGATCGGATATTTAATTTGAGTTTTACATGAGCTTTTCGGTAAAAGAAAACATCGTGGTATTGACTACTGCCGTTAGTTAAAAGGGCGTTTCTGACAAAACTCAAAACCGAGAAAATAATGTTCAAATGAATGAAATTTAAAAAATATTTACTTTTCGCTTGCGGTAACTTCATACTTTATCCACCTAGGAAAAAATAGGGACAGATCGGCCTTTTTTTTGTTGATCACGGCAGTTTATAACAATTTGTGGCGAACCACAATTAAATTCGCGCGCCCGCAAGTCCATTCCGTGAGACGCCGCCTGCGAGTGCCGCTGACCAATAAGAGACCAGAGGCGAAAATAAGGTAAATGGCATGGCGGCTTGGTTTGTAAAAACTTGGTACTCAAAACTTGTGAACAAAACTTGAGACATTTTAGTGAATATAGAAATTACTATAAGATCGGTGCTGTTAATTATCCCAGAACCTGACAATTTTTTTTTAAATGTCACATGCGCCATTTCAACTAACGGCGGCAGTGCATACATTTGCAAAGCAATTTAATGATGTGTGTGATATTCTCGACCGCAAGGCTGCATTGGGCTCGCGTGGGAACTACAACCCAAGTTCTCACATTGCGAGAGGAGGCCTGCGTCCAGCAGTAGGACTTTTTTTATTATTCAAATGTAAATGCGCATTTGATCTCTATCTCACCCGGTGGAAAGTGACAATGAGGTCGATGAAGGAGTATGTACATTTAAATAATGCCTTAAAAAGGTCGAAGCTTTAACGTTCAGGGAACAAGTCTGCAGGCAGGGAATTCTACTCCATATAGAAATGTGGAACCGTAACGCTTCGTGCGAATCTTTGAAATACCCACAACATAGGGGTGGAATCCAAGCTTACGTCTAATCCCCCGATGATGGAAAGGGGAAGGCGGAATTAAATCGTGTAATTCCATCGCACACCCTCCGTGATATATCCTGTAAAATACCGATAAACAGGTAACTTTACGGCGGTGTTCAAAGCTCTGCAGTTTCGCCTCTACTAATTCGGAGTCACCTATAAGCCTCTTGACACGCTTGTCAATTGAATCCAAAGTGGTCAGTTCTTTACAATGGGCTAACCTATTTCAGGCGCCAAGCAGTAATGTGAACATTACTGCGTTTCGGTTTGAAAGGATAAGGGTGCTGGTAAAATTACAGGCACATGGGACTTGTCAATTTATGTTTCAGGGTGAAGGGCGCAGTGGCAGTGGCCCTCAGATCTTTGCGATTTAAAGCTCTGAGTGATATTGCAACTGTTATTGGACAGGCGTGTCGCTTCCCACCAGGCGCACGACTTGTTCGTCCCGTCACTTGGTGTTATAAAAAAAAAGTTATTGTACAGTTGGTCGCGGTAACCGAGTGAGCCCCGCCTTTGCGGCATAACTGGTTGAATGTTGTGGGACATGCAACAGTGATTTGTGACGTGTACGTTGTCCGCGCGGAGTACGATAAGTAATTCCAGTCACTAACTCGGGGTATTCCACTCATACCCGGATATTGTCGTAAGAAATATACATCCTCATATCATAGATTTACCTTTCTTCTAGAGTTAATTATTTTATGATTATCTCTATGACAATCTTCTGTGTAGGTTATGGAGGGTCTGCGAACACGAAAATTAACGTATAACTGTCTCCGTGGCCGAACCTTACCTTAAGGTTACCACGATGATCTGCCACGCAGAGGTCCCCGGTTCGATTGCCTGGGCCAAGAGAAATATTTGTATGGCCTACATTTATTTACGTCGTGAGTTTGGGTATAATTTGTGGTTGTATATGTGTGTGTCCATGGCATCCGCTATATTAGGGCTTCCCTAGTTCGGGGCTGTGTGTGTGTGTTATTATTGGTTAGGAATATTTGACGAAATCTCTTGTAAAACTCAGTTTTTATATTTTAGGTTATTATAGAAGCTTATACTGTATAAACATCACTGTATGAGTTTATTGTGAGTTTATGAAAAAGATTTCGAATGCGAAAAATTTATATTCGAAATTCTTTGTTGAAATTCGAACCGGAAATGGTTTCTTTTATATAGGTCGGTAGGGTATTTTTAACGATTCAAAAAGCTTTTATTATAGGCCTTAAAGCCTGATATTCATGAACTACATAATCAAATTCACCGAAGCGTTGTATTAACCATGACCTCAGTGGCTCAGCGGTTAGAACGTTAGACGCTACATTTGGAGGAATTCGGACCTTCTCACCGTACGGGTTTTGTTTCTAACTTATTTATTGTTCAGGCTTAACAATACTTACTTTATTTATTTATACTTTGGAACGCTCTGCCACGCCATATTCAGAAAGCGCACAATAGCTTTCAAGCAATTAGTTCGCAATTTTATGTTGGAGTCTCAATCTGCATTCCATTAGTGCAGGATTACATATAAAAAGAAAATTGGTATATGTAAAGTACTTATTGTATACAGCTGTTTTCTGGAAATTATCGAGGTATGTTCGTGTTTTTTTCTATCATGAAAATTTTTAGATATCGTGTTTTCACGCCATATAGTTCTCGCTCTATTCTCAATTTTAATATATATAGTTTTTCCAATGTGATTCATTCAACGCTTCAGTCACTTATGCGGAATCAACCAAAGCCATTTGAGGTAATATGTATATAGACTCTTTAGTCATTTGTACTATTTTGTGTGCAATAAAGTTTAAATAAAGAAATAAATAAATTCAATTCCTAGTGAGTCCAATTCGTGATACTTTTTAAAATTGGTCCACATCTGTGTGGTCCAGGTAGGTCAGGAGAGTCAATTACGTTGTTCTGGAATTCATATTGTAGGGAACTTCCTATTTTGAGACCAGGTCATTTGTGTGTTATTTGGAAATATAATGATGACGCCAGAGGACTGTTTCAGATGATGTCTCTCTTTACAGAGTCCTGGCAGAATACTAGTGTCGTGTGGTACCGCGGCATTCACACACAACTATAATTCTAATGCAATTTCAATTGATGTTTTAGTAAATTTCTAAAAACATTCATCGTATCATTAATTTATAGATTTCAAAGAAGCAATAACACTTTGCATTTTGTCATAAATAAATTAATGAAAAAAAAATTCCCGCCCATTTTGTGGTAGTACTTCTCCGGACGTATTCTTTCACAAGGCGCTCTACTGCTACAATATATCTATCTATCTACAGCTTGGAATAATGCATCGAATGTCAATGTATGTACGTGCAACTTAAAATCCTTTGCTTTTATTACTATGCCTACGTCACTGCCGCATCGTCATATTGCCGTTGCCAGCGACCGCGGAGTGTAAGGTCAACCTGTCCGATTAAATTTATTCCTGCTAAGTTGACACGTACTACACGCCACTGTATGGGCTGTTTACACGAGGTAATTACAGCAGAATTTCAGCTATGCGGTAGAAACCGATTTAAATTATTAATATGAAGCCACAAATAGCTCTAAGTAAATAAATTATCGTCGGCTGAACTTACATATTCCACATACTTTTTGATAACTTGAATGAATAAAGGTTTTGCGTATCTCTGATATCAATCTCGGCTACAGAGTGTCTATGAGAAATAAATTTAAAGAGATTATTAACATTCTTATACTAACGTCACAGTACATTTATAAAAATGTTATTTATGTTAAGAAAAAATTTTTTTTTATGAAAGTAGTGACAGACATATTATTAATACGAGGAATAAAAATTGTTCATGAAAAAAAAAGCTGTGCATGACAGTCGTCTTCTTAAAGTGTCAAATTAATTTATATTTAAGATTCCGATTGACATTCAAAATTTGCCATTTATGATTTAAAAATATTGTGAAACAAACACTTTATATAAAGATTATTTATTACCTCTGCGTACTCGGATGACAAAAATTCGCGCGATTTTTCGCACTAGTGCTTTTTACTTTTCCATTTTTTTTTTCATTTACTGTTGTTTCAAGTCATACAACCTCTTTAGTTCTATGTTTAAACATACAAACTAAAGAGGTTGTATATTTATTTAATATTTATGTGCTTTGTGCCGTAAGTCATTCATCATTAAAACTTATATTTACTTACAAACATCTTATTTGTTTAAATTGCATAGGTGTTTTATAAAACAAAGGGTTACATTTAAAAATACCAAAGTATTTTCCATAAAGATGGCTGATTGAGTGTTAACAATGACCGGAGGTGAGTATTACGCGAGACCGCTGCGCGTCGCGCCACTAAAATATACTGTTTTATTTTACTTTCAATGTAGTTTTTTCGCAAATGTATTAAAAAACTTCGTTTTGATATAATCTCTCCGTAATAATTGTATGGTTGCCTGGAAGAGATCGCTGTCTAGCGATAAGGCCGCCGATTATACCTTGACTTGACTATGTCTTATATTGTCACTGTTTTTGTTTTGTGTGCAATAAAGGTTACTCTATTCAAAATTGAATTTTTTGGAAGGTTGTTGCCCTTGTTTTAAAAAGTGAACGTAGGTTTTAATAGGAAGGCGACATTACGCAATACCCGATAATTATCAAATAACATTTTTAACAAGTTCTCTAAAAGAAATTACGTAAATGTGGCAATGCTTATAAGGTTAAGAGCACATCAAACTCTAGTTTAATATTTAGCTTAAGATTTAAATTGAACTCTATATCGTTTTCAATAAGAACGATCCAAAGTCAGAAGTGTCAAACATGAAGTACTCCACACATAAGTCCAGTGAGTATATATTTTTTTGATACCAAGAGTGAGATTTATAAAACGAACTTAGATTTCGACTAAGCAAAGATGGCGAGCTAAGCAAGTTTTTCGTATTTATAAAACGAACTTTGCCTAAGTTTAAGCAAGAAATTACGAAGTAAATTCAAAGTTTAATTTAATTTCATGATTAAACTTACTCAAAGCGGAAAGTTGCCTATTTGGGTCATGTACTGCGACATGACATATATCATCTATTACACACAATAATGATGGGCAAAGTGGCTGGAAGCGGAAGATTGGAAGAAGGAAAATGTCATAACTTCATAACATCAGGCAATGGACCGACTGTGGAACAACTGTTCAGGCTAGCTCGTGACAAAGAAAGATATAGAAAACTGCTCGTTTTGTAAATATGAGAAAAACTTGCTTAACTCGCCAACTTTGGTTAGTCGAATTCTAAGTTCGTATTATAAACCTGAGACCCAGGACGACGAACACGTCGTGCGCCTGGTGGCAAACGACACACTTGACCATAGCAATTGCAGTGCCATTCAGAGCTTTAAATTGCAAAGATCTGTGTGACACTGTCACTGCTCTCATCACCCTGAGACATAAGTTGACAAGTTCCATGTGCCTTTAATTTCACCACCTTTAAAACGAGAACACAGTAATGATCACATTACTGCTTGGCGGCAGAAATAGATAAGTTGACTATACTTCCCTGGACAAACTCTTTCACAAGGAGCTGTACTGCTACTAGATATATAAAACGTAGAGACGCATAAGAGTTATTAATGAAGCCACATAAGCATAAATAATGTTTTTATGTTGCTTACGTAATTACATGTTTACTAAAAAAGTGGGTCATTGGAGCTCGTAGTAGTGCGTGATAGGCCGATTACATTATTATTTTTTATTTGTGCGTGAAATTTAGTTTATTTCCATTTCATTAAAATAACTGTAGAACAAGGATTTTGTCACGTGAAGTTTGGGGTCATGACGGCCATTTTTATTTTTATTTATTTTATTAGCAGTAGAATTCCTTGTGAAAGAATTCGTCCAAAGAAGTACTGCCATCTTACCTACTCATGCTCATATTATTTATTTGCAAGTTATATGGTTATATAACACGTGTTCATATGTTAATGATACTTGACATGTAACACCCCGTGGGGGCACTGCTACATTCTAAGGGCATTATGTTCTCACTTTACTAACTACACTATTAAAATATAATTTAGGAATAATTAATAATAAAACTCTACATTATTAAAATAAAATTAGGAACAATTAATAATAAAAAATAAACAGAAATTTTGGGCAATATCAACAATAAATATTAGTAATTCCTTTTACATTCTACGCGTATGTGGGTAATTTTCAGGTAAGTTTTTTTGTACTCAATTTTGGTGACAATTTCTTTTTATTTCAATATTTATAGAATATTTATGATTTAATGTCAACACGAAGGAGTACGAACGCGCACACTACACATAGAAATATTTTTGTACGACGAATGAGCGGTATACAGAAAAACTTAGTTAAGTTTATGTTATACTGGAATGTTTTGTTTTTTTAATACTTTTAAATGTAATAAATACAATAAATAAAAAAAAATGAAGTATTATTTAATATTCGAGTGGGGTAACCTGAAATATTCTTTAATATTTGACGATGATATATTCGAGCAATTAAATAATAAAAATTGTCATTAAAATTGAGTACAAAAACTTACCTGAAAATTACTGATGTCTGGCTATTTGATATAATACACACATCAAAAGTGTCTAGGGATCAAGTGAATATTTTTGAAATAAAAATTATTTAAGCAATATTTACCAAATCCAGTCTTCCAGGACGACTTCTTACTTTAATGCTTATGTTTTATTTAACCGCTTACCCCTATATTGAATAAAAATAAACTAAAATTGATGTTTTTGCAAATTGTGGAAAAAAACTCAAATTAACGGCGTCAATTAAATGATAAAAAAATGGCGAAAATGATGATTTTGCTCATTTTTATTGTAAAGATAAGAAAATTAATAATCTGTATTTCCACCATTAACACGAATCACACAATTACAGCGATTTGGCATGCTTAAGATGAGTTCATCAAAATCACTTTGAGGAATGGCCGCCCATGTGTTTTGTAACAAGTCAAAATATTGTTGTAGAGTATGTACGGTATGCATACTCGGCACAGCTCTTCTTTGAAGCATATCCCATGCGTGCTCAATTGGATTGAGGTCTGGCGATTGAGCAGGCCACGGCAGAGCGTTGATACGAGCTTCGGCAAGAATGCGTGTTACGACTCTAGCCGTGTGTGGACGTGCGTTGTCATGCATTAGTTGAAATGAATCACCCAACTGGCCTCGCAAAGGGATGATAACATCTGAAACAATCCTCTCTGCGTAAACTTGAGCATTGAGGTTACCCCTGATCCAAATGAGATCGGTTCTTCCGCCGATCCAAATACCGGCCCATATCATTATTGTTCCCCCACCATATGGATGAACTTCCTGACAATATCTCAAACGTTCATGACGTCCAGATGTTCTCCAAACTCGAGTACGTCTTGTATCCGGTCTCATACCGAAGCGGGATTCATCCGAAAAGTACACATAGCGCCAGTCTTCTTCCTCCCAGTTTCTGTGTTCGCGAGCCCATCGTAAACGGGTCCTGCGATTGCAGGGTGCAATAGGTGGAACTCTGAGCGGCCTTCGAGATCGCAGACCCACTTCACGTAAACGATTTCGGATTGTTTGATCGCTTATTAGCAAGCCTGAGGAGCTGTGGAGCCTCGTAACCAACATCATGGCGGTCATGGTACGATTCCGTCGAGCAGTATTTTGGATATACCGGTCCTGTCTGCGAGTCGTGATGCGAGATCGTTCTCCATGTCGCTCGGCCACGCTGCCCGTCATGCGATAGCGCGTCCAGAGGCGACTTATGACGCTCTGTGTAGTGTTAATAGTGAAAGCTACAGCACGTTGCCTGGAACCAGCTTCCAACATTCCGACGGCTCGCATCATCACTTCTCGGGTTAAATGATGTCGTCTCTCCATAATAATGTAAATTGTTTCAGTTCCGATGCAGATATTGTAATGATTTTGTCAAAACGCTATAACTCATTTTTATACAAAACCACATTGACAATCGATTTTCTTCTTATTATCGAATTTTAAACAATATTCCTTATTTAAATGTTAAAACTCACTAAAAAGTATCAATAGCGATACAAAAAAGTTAATATATAAACCCTAATTGCAGCAATACTCTTAAACGTACTTGATCCCTAGACACTTTTGATGTGTGTATTTACAAATTATATATTTAGTAATTCTTATAGCTTTTAAGTATTATTTTCTAAAAAGAATTATTTTAGAGAATAAAAAGCTTTACTTTGTATATAGCTCTTAAGATGGGTTACAAAGGGCTTACGAGTATGTGTATCTTGTGTTTTTATATTTATTGGGATCGCATTATATATTTTAATTACCATACCTATTTCTGCCGTCAAGCTGTAAAGAGATTATTACTGCGCCCCGCTTGAGTTCTGGTGTAATTACAGGCACATGGGACTTGTCAACTTATGTCTCAGTGTAACAGGCGCAGTAGCAGTGTTCCTCAGATCTTTGCGACTTAAAGCTCTGAGTGTGTGGCGCTTATCTTAGCCACGCGAAGTTTATTATCGTTGATTATTTATTTATTTTGTTTATTTTTATTTAATAGTTTATTGTACAGGAAAAATACAAGTCACAAAGAATACAAGCGAAATTAAAAACAAAAGGTTCTGCTTATTTCTAATAGAAATTTCTTCCTGCAGACCTAAATTCAGGACACTATAACTAAAAGAACGGGTATATGTGCACAACAAAACAAGGAAAAAAAAATATAAAAATAATATACAAATATTTAATTGTTACAAATTATATAAATACTTAGATAAATACATATTTTATAATATAATACCTAAGATATGGATGGAATAGATTATTGTATTAATCGAGGCTATATAGAGTTAGTAGTCGATTAATGCGATAATTAATGCCATTAAACTTTAGTTTGGCCGTAGCATTACCACTAGGCACAACTTGTTCGTCACATCCACAGACCAATTACTTCCGCGGTCCCGTTACGTGGTACTATAAAAAAAATTATTGACTTTAGAATCAAGTTTTTCAGTCGAAATATAGATAATAAACATCAAAATTTATATAAAAATAATACTAATAGAATAGTCGTGGAACAATTCTTTTTTCTATATTATTTAGGATGAATTTACTATTTAATTTTGACGTGTAGAGATGCCTAATGGCATTAAGTCCTCCACTTGTACTATTTTGTGTGTAACGAACATTGAGTATATAACCAGAAATAGAGACGAAATGTCATTTAATTTGTTTGAAAACTATTCTGCCATATCATTACTGTGACAACTGCGCTCCGATTGGCTAGCTCGAGTTCGAAACAATTGACGCGTGTCGTCAATGGGTGTTGTCAACTGTTTCACTTCAAAACGACCAGTTAACTTGAGCTTTCCTATAAAGGACGACAATTCGAAAATTACATATTGAATATTTAATTACCGATGAAATGTGATTGCGTTTGTTTTGTAATTAGATGTGTTGCTGTTTTTCCTACACCACCGAATAGAACAGCACGGCATTGTTAGAGATATTATCTTTATAACAATAAACAGAAAATTTTTGAATGGCAACGAAGTTCAAATAAATAAATAATAAAAAATATTTTTTTTAATACAGTTGCTCAAAAAGTGGTATTTTTCGTACTACAAATCGTGCCGAAAATTGGTTTTTTCGCACTAGTGCTTTTTACTTTCCATTTTTTTTAAATTTACTGTTGTTTCAAATCATACAACCTTTTTAGTTCTATGTTTAAACATAGATTTTTTTTCTGAGATGGCACACTTGTTACGACTACGTGCTTGTGAGCTTTATACATAAAAATCGTTTTGAACTGACCAATCGGAGTAGAGCCCCTGAATGGCGTTGTCTGGACGGTGCGGGCGCTCGTACGGGCACCGTGCGCCGCCGCAGAACAGAGCACACTGTAGAGCACTGGGCGCCGCTGTGCGCACTCGCTCGCCCAGCGCGCTGTACTGAGCTGAGGGCGGGCGATTGATGCGACTTCGGGACTCGCGGCTCCTGTAGCAATTAAGAAATCTGAATTTTATCTCATGTATAAGCTGGGACGTAAGGTTTAGTAAGTAATGCGTAAGTAGTGCAGAACTTGTAGTAAGTAGATTCACACATTTATATGACGAACGGTTATGGAGTGGAATGCCTGCAGACTTCTTCCCTGAAGGTTTAACTTGGCCCTATTCAAGGTCAGAGTGGATAGACATTATTTGGCTATTATTGTGTTCCATTATAGACAATATCGTCACTTTCCATCAGGTGAGATGGTGGTCAAATGCGCACATACATTTTTATTAAAAAAAAGCTTTGACGTCTTGTTTTCGTTGAAGAAAAAAAATTAAAACTATATCTATTCGTACCTTTGGTATAATAAAACCACATGTGATCGTCAAATGTGCTTTTATAACATGAAAGACATAAAAATAATACGAACTACATTTTAAAAATTATGTATTATGTGAAACTTTATAACTCTTAAAGAAAGCATAAAAAAGTTATCGACTAATTTCATGTGTAAAATCTTAGAGTAGTTAGACTTGGCGACTTTTATCGCGTCTCTACACTTCCGATTTAGAGGTGTTTCTTCCTCTTAAAGTGCCATCTCCTAGCGGAGGTTGGCTATCATTAGGGCTATCTATATTTTAGACACAGCTTCACCAAGCGCGCGTTTTTTACCTGTCTAAAAAGTGGAATCGTTGAAAATTGATGAAATTCACGCTGGATTTTCGCCTTCGATCCTTCTCAAATTTCACTTTGGCCATTTTGACGCAACTTTGCGTGCTCAAATTTTATTACAAGTTACTAATGATATTATAACGATTTTTATAAAAGTGCTGGGGTGTGTTATGTTCAGTAATGTTTCCCGCACTGACTGTTGTACGCGCTTGTCATTTGTTTGTTGCGGTAAAACCTATATTTAGTTAGTCAACACGAAGGCACATTAAGGGGTAATTGTAGCATCAGCAACGAAGATCGAAACATTTTTATTTTTTCAATTTTGTTTTTTTAAAATAAATGCAGTTGCTCTAGTCAAGGTAATAACTTGATTGATGCTATTACAAATACTATAGAAATAATTACATTAATCAGTTATTGATTGATTGCTGGCCAGTCAGACATTTTCCAGACCCCGCAATAGGATTTAACCCACGGAAGAAAAAAGCAATGGAAGTGCCTCAAGCCTCGATTACTATCAGAACCGAATTCGCCAAAACTCACACATTCTTAATTTGAAACACTTCAAAATCTTGATATTTATTGGTCGTAGTTTCAAAATTACAAAGAAATAACAAATTCTGGATTGTTAATGTAATTTAAACTTTACCCTGTTGACATATCGTTGAAAGTTCAATACCATCAATACCTATTATTACAAGTTACGATGTTTTGATATTATATTGAAATTTCAATCAATGTGCTGCCATCTAACGGTTAATTGTTATACGACGGCGAATCGGAGTTATTAATTTAGTTTTCCAAAAAAGAAGCGACCACGTTACAGGGGCGTGAGCTTTACTTTCGTTTCTTGTAACAAAAACATTATGTCGAGGAGCAGAGAATTGAAAATTTATTAAAATTAGACTTTCCGATGATATGAAATACCACTACGGGTAATATTTTTGGTACGGCTATTATTTTTGCACTCAAAAACAGCACAATAAGGCATTTTTCTAGGATTTTAGAGAATTTGCACGAAAGAATAACACAACCATACCATACAAAGCTAAAATGGTGGACTGAGCTCAGATAGGTCTTTCGAGACCTATAGTTGCCACGTGTCAGACGCTAATTAACCAGTTCTATTGTATTTATTGTTCTGTGTTAACCTGTGTTACCAGCGGTGCCGTCACGTCGGGCAAGCATCAATCGTATTTTTAACAACAAATGGCTTACGAGTATGCTAAAAATAACTCTGTACAAGTAGAATAAAACTGTTTATTTGGGACCAAGAAAAGAATAAAATTTAAGAAAGATATTCAAAGAGTACAGTAGATAAAATAAAGAGCAGTGTTTATCAAGAATGTGAAGAGTAAGCGTGGTACAATGAGTGTGTATATGTTAAATATATGAAAGTGCGTCATAATTGTTGCTTTTGGATGCATAAAAATATACAAAATACAAAGATAGTGTATATATACGATGGAACGAGTTCGCCCAGAAGATTCCGTCGCACCTTAAATATAGTCAAGTAGTAAGTGGTCGGAAACAGTGGCAGGGAATTCCATTGCTGGGTGCGCGTAATAAAAAATGACGAAAAGCGCTTAGTACGCTGAAGGGAATATCGACCAAGCAAGGAAGATATCCCGCTGTACGGTAAAATGGGCTCACGAACACACTCGCCGAAGTAGAAAACCGACAGACAGGCAAATTTGCGTCTGCCCAGGATGCTGCGAGTGGCCATTGAAATTAAAAAACATCCTAATTTCAACAGGGAAGACGGTTTCTCCGTACCACCAGTTTGGGATCCAGTATTTCCTCTGATGAAAAATCCCAAAGAGACATAAGACTGCAGTACTAATTAATATGTTTTAGTTTATTCTAATTTCTATTATTAATTAATAATAAATTGAACTTAATAAAAATTCATTCATTAAATAATTTGTAAAACTTAATGTAGCGTAAATTGGAATGTTTTCTTAGTAAAATTAAAAATAAGGTATTTGATTAATAACTATTGTAACTATAGTGAAAAAATAGGGTGGTTTGCATTAATATTAGACATAACTGGTTGAAGACTGTACCACCTCAGTCAACCGTGACCATTGGGACCTGTAAAGGGCCCGAAACGTCGGTTTGTTTGAAAAACCAAATATACGTGATTTAAATCCGGAAAAATAGTTTCATTTCCTACAACTCATAAAATTAATACAGCTCTTTTGATTCACTCAGTACCGTCGACGGTGAACAACAAAGATTACGATCACCGTTTTGAACGGGAGCCATGACAATACGAAGGCACATAGGGCTAGTGTTGGTCACACATGATGACATGTTGACTACACTTTGTGTGATAACACATTTCTAATTACTTAAGTTTTTCAATACGCTTTATTGGTTGTTGTGGATGCATTGTAGTAATACATAGATAGATAACTCGAAACCGGTCTTTATGAAAGTGCAATTAAAGTCCCCCGACCTCCCCTTCCAATTTGAGTAAAAAACGACACGTGCTTATGTTAATAGTGACGTTGGGTAACAGATAACATCTTTAAACAGTTATGTAGGCGATGTGGGTGGTGTAACTTTAATTATATGTAATATCTGTATTATTACTTATTCGTTTCTTTGCGTAACATGCTTACAGGTGGCTAACTGAATTGGATATAGGTGGATGATTGCATTGAATACAGGTGGCTATCTACATTGGATCAACTTGATTTATGGACTGCAAACTTGTAAATCGCATTACTATGTAAGACCCCTCAAAATATTTTGGTTTGAAGTCATTTGATGTGATAAATTAATACATCTAACATGAGATAATAGAGTATATAGAATTTTGGTGAACTCAGAAGTTTTTGTGCTGTAACGCTCGGTTATTATAATTATTCATTTTAACGCAAATGTGAATAAATGAAAACTTCATACATAAAAGTTGGCAACGGCAACACCGTCTCAGTTTATGGCGTAAAATTTATTCCAAATGGCCACATGTCGTGCTGATGGCGGATTCTTAACTACCTTCGCGATTTGAATCATATTCCTGCAGTATTATACAGTCACTGACTATAAAAATATCTTTCGATGGTTTCAGCACGATCAAACACAAAGGGCAATTTGAAAAGTGTTGTTTTTTATCCACATAATATGTTGCAATTATGTATCGATCGATACATTGGATAAACTAATTAACAAGTAAGTACCATTTTTAGTTTTCACGATTCTTACACATTGAAAATGATGCTCATATCCTTGGTATAATGAAGTCGGTGTTTTGTACATTGTGTTTTTATATCTATAATTTGTTTTAACCCTTTGACAGCCGTGGACGCTTTAAAGCGTCTTACATTAACTTGGCTGATTAATAATATCCTCAATGCCTGTTACGCTAATGACGCCTTAAAGCGTCAATGAAACCCTTTAATTTTCAATTGATATTTATGAATAAATATTAAGATATACCTTGTGTCATTTGTGTATTCTAGTTAAGTATGGTTGCGTAGTTGCATTTTACGTACAGTTATCTTCTTCGACTTACGAGAATATAATTATTATAAGGTGGAAATTCATAACATGTCACACTGCTATATAGGCTTGATGTCTAGGAAATGAAACTAGTTTTTGTCAGTAGCGGTCAAAAGGTTAAAATTTAATTTTGGTTATGATTAAGGTGAAGGTTTAAAATTGAATTTTAAATATATAAATATTTTAAAATAGTACAGAAATCCTTAAATATGGTCCCCTGATTTAAATATTTTCGAAATGTCGCTTATGCCCTTTCTACAAAACACCGATGCTGCACATCATACATTAAAAGTGCTTTTCTTACATCGATATAAATTAACACTAAGCCAACTTAATTTTTTGGCAGTTTCTGTTATTTTTGTGAACAGTCACATTTATTTACAAATATTATGGAAAAATGTTTTTATAAACATTAATTTTATTTTAAGTATATTTTTAAGAAAATACGAAGAAAGAAATAGTGGTGGAGAAAGTGAGAACTATATTCCTTATTTTAAACCAAATTACAAAAGAGTTTATCCTGAAAATTCCAATAATTACGAAATAAAAGTTTTTGTTCAAAGTGACAATAATGCGATATAAGTGAAAGTGAAAAACGTTAATATTGACTCCTTCGCTCCTTCCGCTCAAAAGACTATTTAGAAAGCAAAAACAAGAGATCTAACTTATTTAAGAGAAAGTGAAAACATAATGTTGTAGAACCGCAATGGAAAATATTTAATGAGGATCCCGATAATTAAATGAAGACACGGCTCAAATGACTTGTATCCAAGTCAAAACTCTTAATAAAAAAAAATACTAATATTATGCTCATCCTTACACTATTTTGTTTCCGTCCTCTAAGTGCTCATTGAATTTTGTGAAAAAAAGAAATAAAAAAAACATAAAACAAAATTCTAAAAAAGATGAGTTTTGTGAAAAAAAGAAAGAAACAAAAACAAAACATAAAAACAGAACACGTCCAAAAATTAAGTTGGCGTACCGTTCATTGAAGGTATCGACATGAAAATACTACGAACTACATGAAATAAATTACGTATATCTGAAATTTCATACCGTTTAATTAAGAATAAAAAAGTTTTTGACTAATTTCGTTCCTAGAACCTTGTCTTCTGACTTGTCATTTTGCAAATGCGGTCTTATATTTCACGGCTGACTGTCTGCTGAAAAAACAAATATATGCCATGTTTTATTTTTTTTATAATACCAAGTGGCAGGACGAACGAGTCGTGCGCTTGGTGGTATGCGACACGCCTATCCATAACAGTTGCAGTTGCCCTTCTAAACTGGAACGTAGTAATGTGACATTACTGCTTGGCGGCAGAAATAGGTAAGGTGGCAGTACTACCCTGGACGAACTCTTTTTCGCAAGAAGCTCTACTGCTAATAAAATATAATTCCATTTATAATATTAGGTAAGTATATAAAATACAACATGTAGGTATAGTATTCACGTATTTGACTTTACTTTATGTAAGAAATGTTTTACGACGGTCTGAATATTAAAATGAGCTGGCTGCTGGCCAACACAAACAAGGTACCTAAAGCCTATTTCATTGCAACTTTTAGTAATAAAATGTAAGTAGCATATTTAACAGTTCTTTTTTTGTTAATGTCAAAGGTTTTTTTTGTAATATCAAGTGACGGGAAGAACAAGTCGTGCGCCTGATGATAAGCTCCACGCATAACAGTTGCAGTGCCACCCAGAGCTCTAAATCGCAAAGATCTGAGGTGCATAGACACTGCGTCCGTCACCCTGAGACATAAGTTGTCAAGTCCCATGTGCTCGTAATTTCACCAGCACCCTTACCATTCAAAACCGGAACGCAATAATGCTCAGTTTAATTCTTGGCGGCAGAAATAGGTTAGGTACTTAGGTACAGTACTTCCCTGGACGAACTCTTTCACAAGGAGCTCTACTGCTATTAAGATAAGGTATATTGCGGGACGAACAAGTCGTGTGCCTGGTGGTAAGCCACATACGAATCTTTAACAGTTGCAGAGTATCATATATATCAGAGAGTTCCATTCGGTGGTGTGGGGAAAAACGGCAAAACAAAACAAACGGAATCAAATGTCATCGGTAATTAAATATTAAATATGTAATTTTGCAATTTTCGTCCATTATAGCAAAGCTCAAGTTAACTGGTCGATTTGAAGTGAAACAATTGACGACACCCGTCAATTGTTTCGAATTCGGACTGGCTCTGAGACTATATTTTTTCCATCCTATAAGGGCTGACCAAACGGAGCTCAGTAATGATATGGCAGAATAGTTTTCAAACAAATTGAATGACATTTCGTCTCTATTTCTGGTTATATACCTTAGAGGATGAAAAAAAAAGTGTAGTCAAAGGTATATACTCGATGTGAGAATTTCATTTCATAATTCACATCTGGCATAAAATGGCAACCCTCTTTGGATGGCTAAATTTATTCTATAAGTAGCTGCCAGTTTTCTGGTTGCAGATGGCTTCAGTGAGTACTAGCCGGACTTGTGGCCGCCAGGGATATGGAGGTTTTTGGTTACATACATAAAATAAGTGTAAATAAACAACGGTTTGTGCACCTCGCAATTATGAAAAGCAAAAAATAAAAAAGTAAGCTGCGGTACCCTCAGCCTATCACCCCTCAAAGTAGATTCACTTTGAGTTTTTCGGAATTTATATGCGAACTTTGATTTGAAATTTACCATGAGCTTTTCGGTAAAGGAAAACATAGTGAGGAAGCCGGCACACACATCTGCCAAGCAATCTAATGACGTTAGGGAAGTTGTCAATCCGCATTAATCCACGTGGCAACTACAGCCCAAGCTTGGGTAGAAGTATTCTTTGGCCCAGGCATTTTCATTGTGAGAGGAGGCCTGAACCTTGTGAGTCATGGGAAAAAAGTCCATTTTGAAAAAGTCTTATTTTTCAGAAAAATAAATATTTTTATGAATATTGTCGTCTAATGAAAAGTTGAAGATACTGAACTGTCATTAAAGAAATAATATTAAGATTCTATTATGAGAATTTGGCAAAGTAAGTCAAGCAGGGTTTCTTTAATTTTATTTTATGATTCATACTAAATAAAACTATTAAAGACATATCTCACGTAGAACGTAATTATAAGTCATTAAATCATATATTTCGATTTTTTCAGAAAATTATCCACACTGATATAGGACAATTATTATTGTTACTATATTTACTTTACATTCTCTCCCAAGGCCTATTGTTATTATTATATCTGTTTTAGAATTTTATAGAAGATTTTGAATTTTTAAATGGGAGAGGAGGTAACATTAATTTTATTTATTTTCCCCAGCAATGGCACGGTCGGCCGGGATCAGGTATTCAGGTTCAAGAACCGGCGAACAATACGGCCGTATCGAGCAGGACGGTCTCTTCTGTATTTGTGCTGGAAGCGACACGTTACAGAAATCTAACCGCCCCAAGCTGTTAGCAAGGCTGACTGGAATTAACCCATTATTATAATTATATTATTCAGAAAAATTGTATTTTAAATCGGTAAGTACCTATTCAGTAGAAAATGAAAACTCCCCGCTGTAGACAAAGTAAACGTTGACAATAGATTACATTTCCTGAACGTATATTCCACTATAAATGGAACGCACGCAATGTTAAATATGTGTACAAAAACATTACTTAGTAAATTGTCTTGAATACAAAATAGGTGGTCGTTCTGATGAAGACTATTATCATAGTTTTCCTTGCGCAAATTGTTTATTACTTTTCAAAGAATTGAATAGGTGACAGTAGAAGTAAACTGGTAATTTGGTAAAAGAACAAAACGTAACTTTAGTGTGACTGGGACCACTTATCAGATAGATAGAGAGATGTACACTGTATTGCTCACACACACAAGAACAAAAACAGTACATAGACCGCTTAACACTCTCGTGGGCAAAGGCGGCCTTATCGCCAAGTGCGATCTCTTCCAGATAACGTTTGAGATATAGAACAGCTAATCAGAGCGGGATACGTACGTAGTGTGTCAATAGCAAAATGTGAATTGCATAAATAGACCAAATAAATATAATAACAATAATAATAACCCACACACTCAACATAGCCCCGCACTAGGGAAACCCTGTGTCGCGGGTGCCATGGATGCACTAGAGAAATAAATGTAGGGCCAACAAATATTTCTCCCGGCCCGGGAATCGAACCTGGGACCTCTGCGTGGCAGTTCGGCATGGTAACCGTTCGGCCTCCGAGCAGTTAAAATTAACATTAATATTATAAAATTATAAATAAATATATATGTATCTTATAAATATACCTAAATAAACGCCTATTATGTAGGGGTACATGTGTACAACAACATCAACTCATTTACGTCTTACTGCTGGACACGGGTCTCCTCTCTGGCGAGGGTTATTTATTTATTTTTATTTATTTATTTATTTATATCAGGTAACAAAAAGACCCATGTATACATACTCGTACCTTATAGACTAACATACATAACAAATATAAAAACAAAATACACCTATATTATATATACCTTTAAACTAACATACATACAATATAACAAAAAAAAACTAATCTACACGATTTCACTTATCGGCGACGTGTGGCGCAATCTGGTGTCAGGTAACCGGCCGCGGAATCGCCGATATAGACACCCTTCGGCCAAAATTCCTCTTTTATGAAGGTCGAAAGATGTTCGGTCGGTATTCTCACCACAAACGAATTAAAGTTCACGTTGCGGCGAGACTCCAACCGCTCGACCCTCAGGGTGTAATTGGCTTTATGCCTGATATACTCCACTATCTCCTCAGACTTCGTGGAGTAATGCAGCCGCGACAGGTACATCAACGTCGTCGGTACGGCCGGACGCAGCAGGAAGTTCGGTCCTGTCGGTGCTGTGCCACACTGGTTACGGCTGGTGGGCTTCCTCTTCCTCTTCACCACCTTTGTGAAGCCATCCTCGTCGCACCGTCTGCCTCTGTGGTTTTGCAACTTCAGACACAGGCACACGGAGATTGGTTTTATCCTTAGCCGATTGCCGCCGCTCGAATTTCGAAGTGGCGGGTCGGCTAGTTGAAGCGGCTACAGCGGCGTATTCACGTGTCGGGGTTGACGTGCACACGCGTGACATTTCCATATTATGTTATAATAATATAATAACGCACACACTCAACATAGCCCCGCACTAGGGAAACCCTGTGTCGCAGGTGCCATGGACACACACATAGACAACCACAAATTACACCCAAACTCACGAGAGAAATAATTGTAGGCCATACAACTATTTCTCTAGGCCCGGGAATCGAACCTGGGACCTCTGCGTGGCAGTCCGGCACGGTAACCGTTCGGCCACGGAGGTAGTTATGTCATGTTCCATATGTTATGGCCATAGTCCGCCACTCTGGCGTAATCTTCTTCTTAACGTATCGATGGTATACACATACAGTACTTGGCCATTGCGGTGAAAGGATTAGCCAATGCCCTGTCCGATGCGCAAACGTTCCGTCGCCACGCGCCATTTCAGTGCACCATGTGACATGTATTTTTTTTTTGAAGGACACATTGCAGTTGGCCTCTGATGGCCGTGACTGCGCCACCGGATGAATAGGCGAGCTGAAGGCTGTTAAACTGTTTTTTTTCTGAAAGACATTTTGCAGTTGGTAGCTGATGCCCTTGACCAGTGGCATGTGCACGACATGTATTCTCATTTAACCCTAGATTACTAACCTTGTTTTTCAACGCTTATTACGAACCTTCATCGTTTCGACTACGCTTATAAAAAAACGGATTTCACGGGCTTTGTGAAATAAAATATGTATATTTTTGTGTTTATTTTTAATAACAATTATGTACCAATATATTATTATGATTTTATTATTATTATGCAACATATTCGTTAGAAACAGTCTGTTATATGAGATCATAGTTTTCATGCAAAATCTACATTTATGAAATATTAAAATTGTTTACATATTAAATGTATAAAGGCAAAAAAAAACATAAATTATTAAAATTAACAAAACAAATGAATTAAACAACAAAACTTTTTGGTGCAAATCTGGGAATTAAAATATTTGTGACATACTTGAAGTTTGCGTTTACAACACGACAATTTTTTGTGTTTAGTGCAACTGCTTTTCGCTTTGCAAAGAGGCAAATCGCACAGATTTTCTTCTTCTTTAGTTTAGGAATACAATGCATCTCTTTCTTCAGTTTCAAGTGTAGAACTACTATTACAACTACTTCCTGGTATTTTCAAAATTTATGTAATTGAGTCATGCAGAGCCTCCAAGGGTTGATATTCTTAATCTTTTTTTGCATGTGTGACTCCTCTTTTTAGACGTCTATACAAAGGCCTTTTCTGTTGCATCCATAATATTAGTTACATAAATAACATAATTATTTATGAATGCAATGTTGAGAATTCTATAAAAATTGTACTGCAAAGGCCATCGCCGAGTTTTTGTCGTTACGTCTGGTTACGTCCTTGATGGCAAGAAGCAAGGGAACACGTCTTGTCCAAGGTCTATGTTGAAGTGCTTGATATCGAGTCTTCCATTGAAGATAATGACGATGTATTATTTGTTATTTTAATTATATTACTTGTTGGGACATCTTGACCTGGAAGTAATTGTTGGTTCAAAGAAGAAACTCTTTCCTCACCATCCGTTTCATAAGCTGGATTAGCTCCAACATGGTCTTCCCTCTCACTCCCAGAGGACTATTCCTCAACACTATAGTCTTGTATTAATAAGTGACATGTCGTATCTATAATAACAATTAATAAATACCACTGTATGTAATACCTTTAAAAAATTGTGAAAACAAAATAGTATAAAATGTTCCGTTACTACTAACCATCGTTGATGCGACGAGTCATGGTTGCTGGTACGGTGCACACAGACTTCTAACCCAAAAAGCACTACCATCAGTCGCACGAGGAATGGGTTGACGGAGATTAGCCGGAAGTTGAAAAGAATATGACCACGCGCGCAAAATTTACCACGCTTTTTTCGAACCCGCGTCGTCGGTTCGACGAAGGTTCGTAATCTAGGGTTAAGTATAATACAACCACAGATCAATAAATACAGTACAAGTGGTTAGTTAGCGTCATACGTGTGCCAACTATAGGCCTCGAAAAACCTATCTGAGCTCAGTCCGCCATTTTCACTTTGTATGGTACGGTTGTGTTATTCTTTCGTGCAAATTCTCTAAAATCCTAGAAAAATACCTTATTGTGCTGTTTTGGAGTACAAAAATGATAGTCGTACCAAAAATACTGCTCGTGGTGGTATTTCGTATCTTCGAAAGTCTTATTTTTTAAATTTCCAATTTTAATAATAATTCTTTATCGCCCAAAGAAAAGACACATGAAACACAAGTTACAAAGGACATATACAAAGGTGAGCTTATCTCTAGAAGAGATCTCTTCCGGTCAACCCTAGCCTAGGTGTAAAATGAAGTCTGCGGGACTAATTATTGTACAATAAAATTTAAATTCAAATGTGAATAAGATATATATAAATTATGATAATATACAACATATTACAGCCGTACACACCCACATATACTTTATATACATAAATACATACATAAGCAGAATATGTATTATAATCTAAACAAATTACTAGTTTATATATATGTTCCCGATTAGCTATCTAACGCGTTTTCTATTTATCGAAATATTTTTTATTACATGACGCGAAAGTAAAGCTTATGCCCCTGCAATGTGGTCGGTTCTTGTTTGGAAAACTAAATTAATAACTCCATATAATCGTCGTTCAGCAATTAACCGCTAAATGGCAGCATATTGATGAAATTTCAATATAATGTCAAAACGTCGTAACGTCTCAGTCTCATAATGACTACATCATCCTGTAAATATTTTTCATGGACTAACACTATATTTAATATACATGCTTAGAATAATAACGCATAGAATGATAGTTTCATATCAAACGAACTGTCACAAGTGAGGCAAAAATCAAATTCATGTAGGCTAGTTTTAGTAGTAGGTTAATTTTCGATTTTAGTGAATATTTATATAAAAATACAAGTTGAAACGCGTTACTTCCTTGTGGAATATGATGTTAGTATCTATTTTATGTTTGTCTGACGTATTTTTACACTCATTTACCGCACATTTCGTCATTTTTAGCTAAAATTCTTGAGCTGTTCGCGGTGCAAGTTGACCTTTAGCTCTGAAGGCCCGCCCGCTCGTGTAGGTCCTTTTGGCGCGCTTCAATTTGCCTCACTTAGCGTGTGCGGACTAGGTTCCTATGCGTTATTATTCTAAGTATACATGCATGTTTCTAACAACTTGTGTTGTCTAATTTGTGCCGTCTCTTTTGTTCTAGGAATCAATTTGTGTCTCTTCGATTCTCCCTCTGCGTCACCGAACAAAATTAACATACCCTCCATGACGTTTATGAAACTAGAAAACGGACACTAGCAGAATTGAGACTATGTACTCTCACAAGCCGTTCATTAAGAAAAAAAGACTATATCTTCAATATGACCTCTCTCTCTGTCTCTACAGAAAAACAATTATTTATAAATATAAACTACAATAGGTATTGATGGTATTGAACTTTCAACGATGTGCCAACAGGGTAAAGTATAAATTATATTAACAATTCAGAAAATTCAGAATTACGAATAAATAACACATGTTATTTCTTTTTACATTTAAAACTACGACCAATCAAGATTTTGTAGTGTTTCAAATTAAGAATGGGTGAGTTTTGGTGACACCGGTACTGATAGTAATCGAGGTTTAAGGCTCTTCCATTTTTTTTTTGTTCCGTGAGTACAATCACCGCTCGTTTTAACGCTTCGTGTGCCATCGCTCTATTGCTTCCATTAAGGACGAAGGAAACAGTGGAACAAAGATGACTCATACTAAGTATTCCATTTAATATAGTTTGATTTTATTAATTCTAATATGATACTGCGGGAGCGGAGCTGGCGTAGTGAGAGGTACTGCTTAATAATAAACTAGGAATACATATATTCATAATTCAAGATGTGCTGTGAGCGTTCGGTTTGAAGATTTGTCCAGAACTCTCCCGATGTTCATTTGACAACAACCTTCTATTTTTTATACAATTCTATATATAAAATAAACCAGCCAGCGCTATACGCTACAATACCTATCTGTCAACTTGCTAATCTTAACGTCAAACCGTTTTTCAGCGCTTCAACGACGTCTATTACTTTTACCCAAAAATCGGTTAATAACAAACCGCCTTTATGTAATGGTTTAAGCTTATGTCGCATTAAGTGGTAGGTAGCGGTCTTTTCAGCAGTAAAGTAATGCCTACGTGTACAACGGCGTGTTTTCATTATGTAAATTTGTTTATTGTGGGCTTACGAACCGCACTTCATAACTCAAGCGTTTAACTTGGATTTTTAAAGTTTATTTTGTGGAAAAACTAATCACTACAAGGCAAAGTTAGTACTATCGATAAGGTAGTTAGTTTACATACAAACTTATGCTGCGTGGTTGTGGTACATTTCTCGATTTACTTTTTACTGGTAGTAGAGTTGGATGGGTTAAATTGATGAAATTTATACCACATAATCTCAGTACAAAGTACTAGAAAACCGACCTTAAAAGTTCGTGAAATTACATCTATTTGACAAGTTTTATTGAAATCGGTTGCCGGGTAGTGCGCGAAGCCGGATTAATCTCCTACTTTGCTACCCTTGTCGTGGAATATTTTCTTCAAATTTAAATGGAACCAATATTGAGGTACCCTCTTTCTATAAAAAAAAAATCATCAAAATCGATTCACAAATGCCACCGAAGTTATCGCCTAACATATGTACATACAAAAATACAGTCGAAATGTGAACCTCCTCGTTTTTTTTGAAGTCGTATAAAAACGCTGTCATAATTCCCGCAGCTACCGTATTGTATCTAATTTGTAATTTATACAATTTACATAAATTGACTGTTGGGGCTGCCTCGACACTGTAGTGCTTCAGGGATGTTCGCAGAGGCTAGAATTGATAGTTTTCAGGCAGTCGTTCGCAAGAGAGTGGCATCCTTGTTGGCCAGAGTGAGAGGCAGCACTAACAGTCTTCTTAGGGTGGTAGCAGGGAGGATGGCCAGCTCAGTCCTTAAGTATTGGATGTCCATCCTTATTCATGAAAATCAACACTTTGCTTTCTACTAACATATTTGTAAGTACCTACTAACAACATAAGGACTTGTAACTGTCTGAAATAAATTGTTTCATTTTCATGAATTGTATTACTCTAAGTACGATTTCGTCATAAAAAATATTAGGGGTTAAAGTATGAAATTGCGGTTTTATTGCAATAGGTTCTTTGAATTTTCATAGAATCTTCATGGTTTGAGGTTTTCGAATGAAACTTTTTTCAAATGGTTTCTGTGATTTTTTTTTTAATTTGAAACATTTGAATATCGACTTTCAATTGTTTTTGTTATTCAATTTAGACAAGATAGATGGATACTGCGAAAATTCGAGTGATTTTTGAATACGAGTTCCGACGCGGAACTAACGCGGCAGAAACAGCCCGCAATATCAATGCTGCGTTTGGAGAGGGGTCTACTAATGAACGCACCGTGCGATTTTGGTTTAAACGCTTTCGTGATGGAAATTTCGACTTAAAGAACGAGCCACGAGGAAGACCGCCCACACAGGTGAATAACGATGAATTAAGAGAGATAGTGGAAGCCGATCCTAGTCAAACTACCCAGGAATTAGCGGCATGGTTTAACGTTACCTTACCCACAATATTGACTCACTTGCGTCAAATCAATAAAATAAAAAAATACGAAAAATGGGTGCCTCATGATTTGACTGATCTGCAGAAAGAAACGCGTGTTGAAACTTGTGTTGCCTTGTTGAACCGGTACAGAAATGAAGGAATATTGGATCGAATTGTAACATGTGATGAAAAGTGGATTCTTTATGATAACCGGAAAAGAAAAATGCAATGGCTGACCCCAGGTCAAATGCCACAACAGTGTCCTAAAGCAAAACTTACCAATAAAAAGGTAATGGTAACTGTTTGGTGGTCTCAGCATGGTGTTATTCACTATAGTTTTCTCCGATCTGGTCAAGCAATAACGGCAGATGTCTATTGTGCCGAACTCCGAACCATGTTGACAAAACTAGCAGTAAAACAGCCCCGACTCATGAATCGATCTTCACCATTATTGCTCCACGACAACGCGAGACCTCACACAGCACGAGAAACCATTTTGACCCTTCAGGAACTGCAGTTAGAAACCATTCGTCATCCTCCGTATTCACCAGACCTTGCTCCAACGGACTACCATTTTTTTCGTGATTTGGACAATTATCTACGTGACAAGAAGTTTTCTTCCCAGGAGGCAGTACAAAATGCTTTCACACAGTTTGTGCAGTCTAGATCGTCGGAGTTCTATCGCAAAGGCATTAATAACCTTCCCATTAGATGGCAGCAATGTATAGATAATAATGGCAACTATTTTGATTAAATAAATTTGTTAAAAATTTAAAAAATAAGCAATTTAGATTTTCAGTACAAATCGGCAATTTCATACTTTAACCCCTATTATTTTTATTTATGGTACCCAGTGACGGGACGAACAAGTCCTACGCCTCGTGGTAAGCGACACGCCTGTTTGGAACAGTGGCAGCGCCGCTCACCGTTGCCAACATAGCTATTTTGTCTTGAGATTAAGCGACATTTTGACATCATTAATAGACATTTTAATTCTATTTAGCGACAAAAACAATTGCAATTTTTTGACACGTATTTACTTAAGTTTATAGAATAGATTAAAATTATTTATTTCGGACCATGATACATAGTAATGTTAGTAATACAGTAAATTTTTCTTACGTGCTATGGTTAGTACAATACAAAATTACTTAATTCTAGAGAAATGCTACGTCTAGATCACTACCTTACGCACATGTAGTTGCACCCAATGTAGTTGGTAGAGGCAGTCCAGCCTGTTGGCAACAACAAGTTTAATCTTTTAACATTTAATATAAGTAGTAACAACAACAACAACAACGCATATACTCGTAGCCCCGCACTAGGGAAATCCTGTTTCGTGGGTGCCATGGACACGCACATAGGTAGACAACCATAAATTACACTCAAACTCACGAGAGAAATAAATGTAGGCCAAACAAATATTTCTCTCGGCCCGGGAATCGAACCCGGGACCTCTGCATGGCAGTCCAGGGTGGTAACTGTTCGAGCATGGAGGCAGTTGATATGATTTTATCTTGGCGTTCAGGTGTATTTTGCCTGTATTATGATCATAAAGTTCTAGCCAATTAAATGGACCTTGGAATGGGTATCATATGAGTCGGATTTTCATATGGAACGGAAATCCGGTTTTAGCAATACCTGGCGACTTTTAAATCTTATGTTTAATTGGCAACACTCTGTACTTCAATAGACTGTATTTTGTGTAAAACAATATTTTTTTATGATAACTAAGTGACGGGACGAACAAATCGTACGCCTGTTGGTAAGCGACACGCCTGTCGCTCTGAGCTTTAAATTACAAAGATCTGAGGGGCACTGCCACTGCGCTCGTCAGCCTGAGACACAAGTTGAAAAGTCCCATGTTCCTGTAATTTCACCAGCCCGAAATGCAGAATGGTCATATTAGTATTTGGCGGCAGAAATAGGCAAGGCGACAGGCAGTACTTCCTTGGGCGAACTCTTCCACAAGGAGCTCTCCTGCTACCAAATTATCTGCCATTCCGTTAAATTTAGCCTAACGGATACGTTTTCGAGTTACACAAATGCGTCTCAATCTATAGACATTGTAAACGGTAGTGGACTAAATTTACTTGCAAATAGAAATTTGTAAAGGTAGCAATTAGTGTGCTGTTTATATCACGTTATAAGTGTGTAATAGGCATATCTTGGTTAAAGGCACTGGTTGGCTGCTGTCACGCAAGCACTTGCGTGCTTATTAAAGCACTGGCTCGAAAACACGATCGACGAAATTTGTTTGGGAGATTCCTGATACGTCACGAAATATTGTTTACCCTACTTTTTGTACGTACAAGTATGTTACATATGGACTTCACGATTTATTTAAAAAATAAAGGGAACGCTTTAAAGGTGCCTAACTGGGACGAAATACTTTCATAGATTTCTCATAGATGGCGCTAGGGCTAAAAAGTCGTTAAAACCAAATGCAAAGATCACACAAGCTAGCACATAGAAAAATAAGTGAGGTCCGCTGGTTCGTTCCGTTGCTTAGTCGCATAGCGTCTGGCACGGTTTGCTAGAAGACGTCGGTTCGAATCCAGCCGGATAGAAGGAGTTTTTTTTTAACTGTTCGATCATTGTATTAATAATTATAACAAACTAGTGGAATAATTTCACATAAAAATAATTGAATACCTACCGTGGTGGTGACACATCCTAACATTCAATAAACACTTAAAATAAAGGAAAGTTATATCGTAAAGTTATGCTGATGACCTCGATGGCCTAACGGTTTAAATTGTGGGCGCTGGATGAGGAGGTTCCGGGTTCGATTCCCGGCAGAACCAGTTTAGAAAATGAACTTACATTGGTTATGATCTGGGCGTTCTGGATAGAATGCCTGGAGCGAGTTCCTTTGCTCTGGTACTCATAGTACACGGAATTCCCTGGTTTGAGACCAGGCAATAGGTGTGATGCGTTCTATACATGGCAATTCCAATACATAAGCTGCCAGCATTTGAGGTCTCTCGTTGCGTAAAAATCAGTCTAGCTATTATCTTCAACCTTCATCCATTTACTTAAAGTTGACGATCTCTGTTATCTTTTCATCATCTCTCGCGAGTAAGGCTGAACTACATGAAGCAAATTACGTATATGTGAAATTGTATAATACTACTATACTATAACTATTCATGATTATCGTATTGCAGATGTGGCCTAATTAAGTACACGAAGGTTGCTACCTTACCATCTTTGTAAAGGCACTTGTTCCAGCTCTGTGATTGGCTGAATCGAAAGAAGCTGTCATTTTGTATTTAACAACCTGTTTCGCGAAACAAATCAATAAATTATGTACCTATATGTGAAATTTTATAACTCTCCATTTAAACCTCCCTCCTAAAGAGTTGTTATTTTGCAGATGTGGTCTTATTACGTGAAGGTTGCGACTTTACCAGCTTTATAAAGGCACTCGTTCCTGTTCTGTGATTGGCTGAAGCGAAAGAAGCCTGAAAACTTATTTTACAGATGAGGCCATATTAAACGAAGGTTGCAACTTTCTTTGTAAAGCTGGCTCTGCGATTGGCTGAGTTGAAAGAAGTAGTCTCTTTGTCTTTAATAACCTGTTTAACAATCAACAAATTATTCAATAAATAGTATACCTAAAATATAGATCAATTCATCAGAACATGAAGGCGTAAATCATTCACCTACCTGGCTGGCCAACAACAACGTTACTCAGATATTCATACGATTAGCTTTAATATTCTACACTTCCCTTCCCTCGATTCATAATTCTTTGAGTTAAAAATACTTTCTGTTTCAGTCAGTACTATTAATAGTAATCTGTCGTTGTTTATTAATTATGGCATTATGAAAATAAATAGTACACTAACAATAGAAGAACTAACAAACTATATCATATCCTAGGTTTAATAAACCGACATTTAACCATACGTCAAAAGTGCTTTTATCACATAAAAGTTATAAAAATAATACGGACTATACGAAACAAATTATATATTTGTGAAATATTATAACTCTTCTATTTGAGCATAAAAAGCATCGACTGATTTCGATCGTAGTATCTTTAAATCTTTTGAAATCGGTCATTTTACAGATGTGGCCTTATTACACTACGGGTGCGAAGTGTATGGCTCACTGGCTATTTATAGGTTAATTAGTATACCTACTTCTGACTAAAGAGACGGTAATTAGAAACTAGAACCGCTCGCACATGGGGACTCAATCATATTTAGTGAATACGTTCTAATGTAACTTAATTGTTTATAAAAATGGAAGTAAATTAATTGGCTTGTCCGCGAATCCGGTGATTGTGATTGTATGTTTTTATTGAATATTTTTTCATGCAGTTAATACATTTCCCACCCTCAAAAATATACCCGGAATAATTTCTATTTCTATTTTTATTAACATGGACTTCAGCAAATTAACTCCGAGTATAAGTATAAGTTTGAAGCCTTTGTCTATATATCTATCTGTCGCATCGTAACCCTCCAACGGCTCTACTGATTTTAGAGCGGTTTCTTTGATTGGAGGCTAATTTAAACGTAATGGTTTGTAGATATGTTTCATGAACAATGGAGCTCTTTTCCCGGTTTTTAGTAGTAGAGCTCCTTGTAAAAGAATTCGTTCAGGAAAGTTCTGCCATCTCTGGTGGTGGCAGTGCCTCTCAGATCTTTGCGATTTAAAGTTCTAATTGACACTGCAATTGCAATGGATAGGCGTGTAGCGTACCACCAGGCGCACGACTTGTTTGTATTGTCACTAGGCATCATATGTAAAAGTATTCAAAAGATCCAGGTCAAAAGAATTACGTAGAATGTTAAAATTATTGCTTGCATGCTACATAAACCATTTTGCCTGTAATTAGTACGGGGCCGGGGTAGAACCAAAAATGCTTTGTTTTTCAAACTTTAGTACCTGGGCTTTAAAATTTTAGTTCAAGTTTTTACTTCCTGAATAAAAGTTTAAATTACTGACCTGCACAATACCTAGTAGCGATTTATACACATCCATACCACAACAAAAACTTATCGACGTACCCAGAGTTAAGCCTTAGGGAAATAAGCCTTCAAATTAAAGTTATGAAATGTATAATTATTTTTTTTATTCGTATAACTGCGGACGAACATTGGTTCGTGCGGCACTATGACGGCTTCCGGCGCCGATAATAAATGCAAGCGGTCACGACAGGGGGCAACTACTATGCATTTCAACTAAAGTATATCAGAAAGTACATTAGAATTACCACCATATTATCAACGCATAATAGGAGAGAGGGGTGGCTATTCGTAGTAATAACCACGCGTAGAGCTACGCTGCGTGCTATGAGCGTCTGTGAAAAGGTGCCTTGACGAATGTAATTAAAGGTGATTCCACATTTGTGACATTTCAACGCACTAAGACTCCATGACGTGTCACGGTACTTGCTACGCTAAATGTCGATTTTATTGCCTTCCTTAGGGATCGGGTCGTGACTGTGACATATTAGCATGATAGTACAAAATCACCATTCACACTTGCTAGTCTGCTTGTTATAATGGTTCACAGTATTCTACTTTCTTGTCACGCCATAAGTGCACGGTAAAATGTACGTGCCGTCCCAAAGGCTCCGACGCGTGGACCGCTGCTTGGCATTACGTCGTGTCATTAGTCAGCGTGACAAAAACCGTGCACACTAGTGGTATTGTCACACGCATCTGTTACGATCACGAAATCCTGTGTGACGAAAAAGTAGACGGAAACTCTTGTTCACACATTGAAATATAAAAAAAAATACAAAATACGACATATAACAAAATTTTTTGAGAAGTTACGTTTTGACCGTTGAGCCTTAACGGCAAATGTTCTTTCGAGATTTTGAGATCGATGTAGCAAACCTTATAGCTCATGATTCATAGGTCAAATGGACAATCGAACAAACGTTTTCGAGCAATTAATGTTAGATCAAACGGCATTCGATCTCTAGTAGGAAACTCGCTGGGAATGTTCTTGTCTACCGATTTAAATCTTTGTATTCTGCTCTGTATGTTGTTTGTCTATCTCCACAACAGTCCTTCCAAATATAAATACCTTGCTACTGCCTAGACGTTGGCGTACTTGATCAATATTAACTGACGACATACATCAAAATTGATACAGGCCCAAGCCTAGTGGCTGCCATTAAGGATTTTTCTTTATAACATCAAGTGACGTGACGAACAAGTCGTGAGCCTGATGGTAAATGACACGCCTGTCCATAACAGTAGCAGTGCTACTCAGAGCTTCAAAACGCAAAGATTGGAAGGGCACTGCCCTGCACCTGTCACCCTGAGACATAAGTTGACAAGTCCCTGTAATTTCACCAGCACCCCTACTCTACAAAACCGGAACGCAATAATGCTCACATTACTACTTGGCGGCAGAAATAGTGTGAGGTGGCAATACTTTCGTGGACGAACCTTTCACAAGGAGGTTCTACAGCTACTAAATAATAATAACCACTTCAAAGACAATACGCGTTTATTGAAATCACAAAAATCTAAATTATTTATATTTTATATTTAGATTTATGTCATTAAAATAATAGAACATTTAAGAGCAAATGTGCTCAAAACCAAAAAAAACAAAACTCAACTCGTTTTTTGTAAATTTTACAAAACTTAGGTTGAGCCACTGTTTCATCGAAGGTGTGGTATATTAAACCACGTCCTTTTACAGACATACTCATTACCGTCCAGCTTTTATTCCTTTTATTTACTTATCTTTAATCTTCATCTTATTTTTTTTTAAATAAAATGTAAGCGCGCGTTTGTCCTCCATCTCATCTGATGGAAAGTGGCGATAGGGTCGCCGATGAAGCATGCACACCTAAATAATGTCTATTCACTGCCCAAGTTATAACGTTCAAGGAACTAATCTGCATACAGGGAATTCCATTGTATAGCAGTTCGCCATATAAAGGTGGAAGCGTAACGCTTCGTGCGAATCTTTGGAAAATCCACAACATAGGGGTGGAACCCAAGCTTACGCATAGTCCCCCGGTGATGGAAAGGAGAAGGCGGAATTAAATGATGTAATTTCTCCGCGATATATAAGTAAAATACCGACAAGCAGGCAACTTTACGTGGCAGAAGTACTCCATGCACGACCGGACTTGTGCTTGGTAAGCTGAAGTAACTGTCCCGGTATGAAGTAACGCTTCACCCTAGAAAGTACTAAGTACTAACTACTGCATTTTTGGCCATGGATTCAATGTATCTGCGAAGTTCAAATTGAACGACAGGTCCATTCCAAGTAGCTGGAGACAGTCATTCTCTCGGTATAGAGAGAAATTGTTATTCTTATTGTCATATTAGGTTGTTCGTGCTGTAAGGTAGTAGGGATGACATCTACTTAGCGACATATAGTTAAATAGGACTCTCTTTTATAGCGCTTACACACCACGTCCGACTCGTATCAGGGGGTCTACTCTCGATATCCGTCTGACATCCGTCCGAAACAATTACTGTCAAATAAGTAATATTCGACAAAATTAAAAGACAAGTATCCAGTATGAAGCTTCATTTGCATCACGCGTTTTTTCGTTTGATCAAGTATTGCCTATTTGGCAGCAATTGTTTCGGACGGAGATCGAAAGTAGACCCCCAATTCCGACAATTGACGGTTCGAAATGTCAGATTATTTTATCTCGTATTTTCTCGGATTCGAATCGGTCTTAGTGCACAAGCGACATCCGTGGTGGGTCCGAGTTTTCGAGATTTGTAAAATCTCGGATTCGGAATTAATAGAAATCGGATGCAGGGCGCAAACCCGCTTATACTGTTAAAGAGTTTCTTTATTCGTTCATGATTCATTTAGAAGTTGTTCACGTATGGAAACTTCTTTCATGACTAATATACCGTCAAAATTTTGTAAAGAGCAATTTTTTGTTATATACTTAAATTGTAAGGCGTTCTTTACCTCAATGTACTTTAAGCAGTGAGCACCGATTTTTGTTATCTTCTCAACATTCTTACGTCTACTCAACATTTCCTTCAATACGCAAGTCAGCGACAAAATAAAGATGTCACGTTGCTTCAACGTATCATATACATTATGCTTACCTGGGAGGTTTCCCATTGGCGATAGCATTCTCTGGTGCCACGCGCCGCAGGCGCAGCCGACGCCGACACAGCCGGGCGCATGCTCCCCGCATGCATCCCAAACGTCGCCATAGACCGCACCGCCCTCCTTCGTCGATCTCCACATCGCTTTCATTATCTTCCACCATTCTTGTCACAGCTTTCGTATCATAACGTGATTCTTTTTACCATACTATTACAACCGATGTATTTCAAATGGTAAGTTCTTTTTAGTTTCACTGTGGGCTACATTTTATTTCACTACAATTTGATAAATTTATCATTGATAAATTGTTTAATTATTTGATGGTTTATAATACGTTGAGTTGTACTCGTATGCTGTTTTGTAGTTGTTCTACACGTGTTTATTACAAAAAATTTGTGTTACTTATTGGTGATGAAGAATTTGTTTAAAGGAATTTATTTGGGTTTCATCCTCCAGACAACTGGAATGACATATATCTGGAATAACAATTTGGAATTGTCTTCCAGTGACTGATGTAGGCAATTCAACCCTATGACGAATCGATCGCCTAACCCGCCAACTACCATGAGAAACAGCTGCTTATAATCCAGAGTGATCGCATCTTTGAAGAAATTTTATAATAAAAAAATATATATTTTGTATTCATTTTAATATGGTGGATAATGTAGATTTTTAAATGTGTATAAGGAAAATTCCACACGAGTACGCCGCGGTTTTCTTACCGGGTGGAACATTTTACAAGTTTTACAAGGAATTGAACCTTCTGTTACATGTAGTTTTTAACACGACGTTTTCCTTTACTGATTTTGCTAAAATCGCAGGCAGATATCATTGAAGTCGTTGGTTATGCGATTAATTATCGTATGTATGTATAATCAAATAAATTAATTAATATTGACAGTAAAGGCTCCCCCATTACTCTTGTGTTCAAGTAGTTTTCACTAGAAGCTAAATATAGAGTATTTTATCAAATTTACAGTAGAAGGTGAATATGGTGAATTTTTGGGTCTTTAAATTGTTGCAAGCAAAATAAATCGCAAAGATCAGACTGCTACTGCGCTCGTCACCCTAAAATATAAGTTGACAAGTCCCATCTGCCTGTAATTTCACCAGCACCCTTACCCTTCAAAACCGAAACTCAGTAATGCTCACATTACTGCTTGGCAGTACTTTCCTGGACGTACTCTTTCACACGGAGCTTCACTGCTGCTAAATAGATTCTGGTATACATTTATAATCATGTCTCTTTCATGCAAGTTAAACACAATTGTATTTGAATTTGTAATCGGTATCGATCATCGTGTAATAAGCGACGTAAATTATTCGCGATTCAAACTACACAGGGTTTTCTTTAGTAGAATGTAGATTTTTTCCGTCTCATTTAATTAAGATTATCAGCTCAAAAGTGTAATCCACATAATTATTATATACAATATTACTTTAAATGTGACACTGAAGGATATCATTATTTTTGGATGCTATTTTTAACCGACTTCAAAGGACTAGGTTCTCAATTCGATTGTATGTATTTTTGTATGTATGTAACGCGATTCTTTTTTTTTTGGAAAGAGGGTACCTCAGGAGTGGTCTCATTTAAATTTGAAGAAAATATTCCACCTCAACGTGGTAAACTAGGTTGACGGCGGTTTTTTTAGTACTCTGCACTAAGATTATCATGTATAATTATACGATTTTATTTATATTTATATAGATTATCATATATAATCATACAATTTTATTTATATTTATATAGATTATCATGTATAATTATACAATTTTATTTATATTCATATAGATTATCATATTTAATTATACAATTTTACTTATATTTATATAGAATATCATATATAATTATACAATTTTATTTATACATGAAAACAACACCACTTTTCCGCTGTAACCTACACCACTAATAGCCTCAATTATTATGGTATTATTATTATTTCCTTAACGGAGGCTAGTAGGCTTGGTTCAGTGTCAGTCGGAGAATGCAGTCAGTTAATATTGATCGACAGTTAAGAGTGGTTACATACGGCGACGCGCGATTACGTTGCTACACATCCGATTTATAGGCGATTGCATCAATGCACGCGCGCGACTGGATCGATACAAACTCACGAATGCATCGATCGAGGATTTATAGGCGATTGCATCGCGTTTGTATTGATGCAATCGCGCGTTCATATCGATGCAATCGCAGCTGCAGTTGCATCGTGTTTGCATCGCTGCTTAAAATCGCGCGCGTGTGTAAAGGTAGTCAATTAACGACTGCATCGCGTTTGCATCTCTGCTGAAAGTAGCCGTTTGTAACGGCTTTTAGGGTCGTATTCCTGAATTCTACTCAATACTCAAGTCAGGACTTGAGTATTGCAGTGAGCACTGAAAATCATACTCAAGTTTTGCCACTCCAGTGTTTGAAATCATACTCAAGTCTGCTCGAATTCTGACTTGAGCATTGAGTAGAGTTCTGGAATACGACCCTTAGTATCATTTTGTTAGTATAGACCATTGACTTACAATTATATGGACGTCGGGTCCGCGCTAAAAAATGTCCGAACTTATAGGGCGTTAAAATCGTATACAGAGCGTCATTCACGCTTTAGTCTTCGTTTGTTCGACTGACAGCGAAGCAAGCAAAATTAGACAGTACTGCGATGACATTACAATTTAAATTCAACGTCTTAGCTTATTCATATTCCTTTACATGTCACTACGTTTAAATAGGTTGACTTGGCACATTTTTTCATGGTTTTTGTATTAGACCCGTCGTCCATATAATTGTAAGTCAATGGCATATAGACATAATAATGCAATCGGTAAAAATGCTTTTATCACGTGAAGGTCACGAACTACATGAACTCAATTATGTATATTTTATTATTATTTTTAGTAGCAAAGCTCCTTGTGAAAGAGTTCGTCCAGGAAAGTACTGCCACCTTACTTCGGCCATTCTCACATTCGGTGTTCTCAGCCTATTACCGTAGCCATTTCGGTGTCCTCAGCCTACCGTAGCTATTGTACTGTAATGTACCCAATAACATTGAAATATGAACAACTTTATGCTTAACTATCAATATGTCTAAATTCTCTCCAATTCTCCAATTCTTTCTTAATTATGATTAATCACAGCTGTTACAAGAACAGTGTAATAATTTACATTTTAATTATTTTTGCCGATAAAAACCTTCAAAGTTAAAAATATATATTATAGGTGTAATTCATTACAAAAAGTCAAGAAAATTAAAATCAATGTTATTTAATATGTTGTTAGTTGTTCTTCATAATTTTAGTTTTTGTTGTTTGGTTTGTTAACAATGTTCGAACTTTTTAATTACTGTATCCACGGCTACGATAATTAGATCTAATTACCGTTTCCATAAAATATAACTCTTAAACTACTTTGTCTATTCTAATGCCATTTAGACATATTGATAATTAAGCTTAAAGTTTTTCACATTTCAATGTTATTGGGTATAATTAAGCGAGAAAAAACAATGGCTACGGTAATTAGGCTGAGGACGCAGAATGTGAGAATAGCTGACTATTTCTGCCGCCAAGCAGTAATGTGAGTATCGCGTTCCGGTTCTGAACGGTGTGCCCCAAGGTAGTATTCGTGGCCCCACCTTATTTTTAGCATATATTAACGACCTCTGTAATATGCAATTAAACAACGGTTTCATCTTTACTTACGCCGACGTTACTACCTTAGTTTTCTATGGCGATTCTTGGGAGTCTGCGTTTAACTATGCGCAAGTGGGCTCCAGTTTGGTTTCCACGTGGCTTTCTAACAACCAACCTCCTTACCCTCAATGTGCAAAAAACTATGTATCTGACATTCTCACTTGCAAGCCGAGGTCTCTCACCCTCCTCTTTGTTCTCTATAACTGCTCATTCGTGCTCTGCCTCTTCTCAAGACTCCTGTTCCTGTCCATCTTTAGCCCGCACTCACCATTTCAAGTACCTGGGTAGTCAGCTAGATAGCACCCTTACCTTTAGCTATCATATTGACAGTCTTACCCTGAGGTTACGCAAATTCATGTTCATTTTTAAAAATCTCCACCACGTTGCTGATGTGAAAGTTTTGAGTCTTGTGTATTTGGCACTCTGTCAATCCCACACTTCTTACTGTATCACTGCTTGGGGGGATCTGCCAGGTCGCAACTTCTTAAGCTGGAACGCACTCAACATGCGATTCTCAAGGTGGGCTGGAGCCTACCCTTCAGATATCCGACCTCGGACCTCTATAAAACCTGTGAGGTCCTTTCAATACGGCAGCTGTTTGTCCTTAGAATAGCTTTTACCATGCACACTAAAATCCCCTATGACTCTAATAAACTCAACACTATTAGACGTAAACACACTGTTTGTCCTTCAGTTACAGTTTTCACTAGTTTTGCACAGCGTCAGATTTATTTTCTGGGAGGCTACATTTGTAATAAAATTAACACTGTTCTTAATATTCACCCTTTGTGCAGAGCGAAATGTAAGAAAGTTATTACAAACTGGCTATTCACTCTCGACTATGAGTGGACTGAAAAACTGCTTATCGTACCGGATTAGGTTTAAATCTCACACACACACGCATACACACACACACACACACGCATACACATACACATATATATTCACACATACACATGCAACTCGCGGGTACTTACACACAACTCGCGTACACACTCGCGTACGCACTTACGCACAAATACACATTGTTTTCTTGTTATATGCTACGCTTTACTTTGTAAAGTAATTATATATTTTTTAAATAATGTTACGTTCTGTATACACCTAGAGGGAGTGAGCCTGGAGATCTGTAACACAGATCCCCAACCTAGTACAGACTCCAGCTCTCACTAAGGAACTTGTTATTATATATGAAATGTAACTACTTATAGACCTTTCTGAGAGAAATAAAGCATTTTGTATTTGTATTTTGTATTTGTATATATTTATTTGTATTAACTTTTTATAATTTTCTGATTAAATTTTAACTCTGTACAAAAATACATTGCAACTTTTAAATAATGTTTATGAAATTGCAAAATGTATGTAAGATATTAGGAAATAATGATTAATTTCATGCTTAATCTATAGTTTAATTAACAAACCAAAGTTTTCAAGTTAAATTAAGTATATAAGAAAAATCTATACTCTATTATCGTATCTTAAGTTAACTGAGAGTTTGAACAATAATACTATTTCAAGAAATCTAGCAGTAGTTTTTTTATAAACTTGTAGAAAAACCATAAAGTAGTTCGAAAATCTTTCAAAGTATCTTTTTTTATTGTTATTGTCAGTGCGTTTAATTTTAATACGTTTAAACATAAGGACGTTATTATTATATTTACCAATTTTTCGTCATATCGGGTTGTGCCAAAATATCACATTACAACGTATGCAACTGTTTAGTAACTAAGGTTGAAATGTAGAATAGCACATTTCACTTATAACTCTTCAAGAAATAATTTGTTATTCACAATGTATCGTAGTTTGTTTCGATCGGTTTTTTCCTTAGTTTTGCCTTTATCGCGGCGAGGATCGCCCTCTCGTGACGGGTGGCGCGGAGGCACTATTGAACACACAGTCGGTGGGTACCGCCTTGTACAACCCTCGCAGCCACAAGGCGGAGGGTAAACCCTCATTTTTTGCTCTCTCAGCGATCACACAAAAACGCGAAGGTTACCTAGTTTCTTATTGTCGGAATTGTATGTATGAAAGTCAGTAGGCGTTTGCTCGAGTTTTTATAAACCCTAAAGTACTTTTCCGCGACAATCTTTTTTAAAAATAAAGTACATATAAATTAAACCTAACCAAGCCTACTTTTTTCTTTGGGATAAGTAAGCATCCAAAATATAATGAAAGGTTTTGTTTATGTTTTAATAAATTTAATTTATAAATTATTAGATTTTGTTACTTATTATTATGTTAATTATTATGTTTTGTTACGTTAATTATTGTGTTTTGTTGCTGGTATCTTTTACAAGTGTTTTCATTTATGTTTCTGTAAATAATCTTTGGTCTAATTTACTTTTCACCTCACTAGCTCGTTAATGCTTTCTTCCTCATTAGAAATCTGCGCGCAAAAGCGTTTTTTCCACGCTAGTGTGGAAAAGGGTTTGGAATTCGAACTTGACGATGGACTGTATTGCACCTAACTTTTTCTTTCGATGAAAAAAAACATAATGGGACGTTCAACGTGTCGTACATTATTCATGTAATATAAATACGTTGGTATATTGTATTTGTACAATACTTTGTTTATTAAAACTGGCTTGTTGTATATCGAGTTCTTGAGTTTTCGCGATTATTACACATAGGAAATGCCCTTTACAGGTCCATGGTCACGATTGGCCCGAAAAGTTGGTTTGTTTGAAAAAACAAATATACACGATTTAAATCTGGAAAAATAGTTTCATTTCCTATGATTTGTTATAATTCAACTGTTTTTGTTTCATCTACCATTTTTCTCGCTATAGTGAGGTGAAAAGTTATGTGTTTCGCTCGGCAGCAAAGTTGTTTTGCATCTCGTGTCTTGAAACCCTCGCTACGCTCAGGAGTCTATTTACAATTTTCGATTGCTTCGCTTGTTCAGGTTTCAATATAAGCAATACAACTTATATAAATATATACAATAAATACAATACAACAAAACAACTTTGTAACAAATAACTATTTTGTTTTATTAGTAATTTGTTTTGTTATTATTAATTTGTATCTTAAGTGTTAATGTTTTTGATTTACTTTCTAACAATTAATCAGTAGCAGTAGAGCTTCTATGAAAAAGTTCATTCAAGGAAGTTCTGCCACCTTACCTATTTCTGCCGCCAAGCAGTAATGTTGGCATTACTGCATTCCAGTTTTGAAGGATAGGGGTGCTGGTGAAATAGACAAATGTATTTTTTTACTTTTGACAGGTAACCACGCAAGTGACGGTGGGAGTACCTAGATAAGTAATTTTAGCACATTCATTTTTGCTTTTATACTTTTACTATAAAACAACATTATAGGCTTATAAATTTTAAGGCTTTTGTCGCGACAAACGCGAGCTTCGATGAAATCAGGTAAGTTTCTGAACAGAATTAATGATGTCAATGTTGGCAGCCATGTTAAATAATGGTGAGTTTAAAAAATTGACAGTGTCAGGAGAAGCCGGATTTTTGAGCGCCCACGTGTCTAGCGGGAGAGCGGGAGTTTTATTCAAGGAGAGAAAAGTGACGAACTCGGAGAAGCGACATCGAACATAAAAATCATGTAAGTCCAATGAATATTATTAAGAGCTGATGACGTATTAGAATAGAACTTATAGAAGGAAGCTCCGGCTGTTCCAATGGAGCAATCGGAGGTGAGTGTAGAACTAGAACTCGTATCAGAACAGAACTGAAACCCACTCATTCTGAGGGAATGACTGGGGGCTAGAAACGTGATGGTGATGTGGGCAAGCTGTAAGGTGTGGTTGTGGAGGCTTGTAAGGAAGGAATTGAGGATGTGTAAGAATAGAATTACCAATAGAACAGAATTTCTCAACCCTCATATGACACTATATATTAAGAATTACTTGTCGTTATATCTGAATATTACCAGGCGTGAAACTTATAGTTATTTATATCGATAATAGAAATACCCTGATGTAACGACAGCTTTCGTGGTTATTCACTAAATGATTATCACTAATTGCAGGTTCCTCACTACGATATATCGGAAAAATAAGAAGTCATATCGTCGTGAGAAACCTGCAAATGATTTAACACGGACTTATCTACTTACGAGTACATTACTATTTAACATGAATTAGTTATGGCATAAACAAAAACATTTCTTATTAAACAGTTATAGTTAAATACGGTTAAAACCATGATCGCAACACAAAGTACATTGTACATAAAAAGTTCATAAAGGCAAAATTTTACAAAAGAAAAGTCTCGCAATTGCTATCTGGTAACATTTATGATGACGGAATTCGTAAATAAAGCACTGAACTGACAACACTCGTGTCCGCACCAGATGTCAAAGCAGCTTAGAAATATGCGCGCGCGCACAGTTGCGTGCTAAACGAACCGCTTGCCCTTCTGTACGCAGATCTTCATGCGCGTACGCGGGTCCTCACGGCACTCCTCGTTTAGAGTGCATTTGCGCCCGCCGCAGTATTCATTGCGAGCGCCCGCTGGAATCATTTAGTAAAAATTTTCATTGTTAGTAGTTTTAAATGCCGACGTAGTCATGGCATTACTTATTCTTCGTCAAAAGTACTTTTATTACATGAAAGCCAAAAAAAAAAAGAAAAGATCCAAGGTTTGGTCTATCCACCAACGTATTAGTAAAGTTGCACAAAACTCGAACGCTGTCAACGTCAAAAAATTTACTATGCCAAATTTATTTCCACAAAAAAGACTTAATGGTTAAGTTAAACAAACTTAGCTAGCTTAGATCCCAGTTACATGCAAAGCTAAGCTAAGAAAATACGTAGTAAGTAGTAACTAATATAGACAATATCAGTCGATAGAGTTACAAGAATTGGAAAAGATGTGAGTAATATTTTTCTATATCTAATGGAGCTATAAATATTTTTGACGTAACTTCACCTATCGTCGCCTCACTTTCTAGAACTCGTATCTTAAAGTACAAAGTTACTGAAATGTAAGAAATGAATTGGGTAGTAAATGTCCCAGTGGTTGACACTGTCCCAATGTACGACACTTTTGCATTGTTTTCTCAAAAAATAAGAAAATAAATATTGATATTACTCCAAAACCGTGTTAAATGTACTAGTAACGACATCTATGAATTTAAATTAAAAGCTTTCATCGATTAATTCAATAATTTTTGATTATGGCGAAAATCTTTGCGAGCAGGTGATCGGAGTGTAACGTGGGTCGCTCTTGTTATGGAAACCGTTAAGACTTTCAGTAGTTTAAGTGAATTTATCAGGCGGAATATTATTAATTACCGTTAAGTGTTTATTAAAACTATTAGATAACTGTAAAAACAACTAATTTTGTGTGTACTTGATGTATATCGTTTATATTTTATTTTAGAGGCATGTTAAACACTGGTGCAAAATTTTAATGTTTACTAGTAGTTGACACCCATGTCAAGCATTCGTATATATATGAATATTTTTTTTAAACTTAATTTCGACCCATCGAGTATATAACCAGAAATGGAGACGAAATAAGGGCCATATATTCCTGGTAACACATTAGCGATACAGCTCTTATAAATATCAATTCTCGTTTGCACTGAAATATAAACAGGCCAACTATTGACCTGTGTGTACGTCTCCGGATATTCCAAAAAATATTCTGTATTTATTGTAATAAAGATAATATCTCTAACAGTGCCGTGCTGTTCTATTCGGTGATGTGGGAAAAACAGCAAACCATCTAATTACAAAACAAACGGAATCACATTTCATCGGTAATTAAATATTAAACATGTATTTTGCAATTTCCGTCCATTATTGCAAAGCTAAAGTTAACTGGTTGATTTGAAGTGAAGCAGTTGACGACACCCATTGACGACACCCGTCAATTGTTTCGAACTCAGGCTAGCCAATCGGAGCGCAGTTGTCACAGTAATGATATGGCAGAATAGTTTTCAAACAAATTAAATGACATTTCGTCTCTATTTCTGGTTATATACTCGATGTTTCGACCATTTGGTAAGGACGGAGAACATAAGTTTGGATTACTCTGTTAGTGACAAGTTTCTATGGGTACTTTGAGTAGTGTTTTACTATTGGGACCCAATAATTGACAGTTGTACATTGAGGTGTCAAACACTAGGGCGTAACTAGTGTCAACTATTGATTACGGGTATTGTTCAATGAAAAAATCCTACTAAGGCTGTCGCCTTATTCTGATGATGAAGCAGTGAAGGCGGTAGACGAAGTATCAAGATGAATTCCTATCGCAGCAGCTGCGAGAAAATATGGGATACCGCGAATTATTTTACTGTATAAAATTTTACTAACATAAAATTTTATTCAATTTATATCAACATTTTAGTAACTCATCTTTATTTGAAATGTTGCACAGACTTTGGATGAAATACGCATGCTTTTGGGTCCTTTAATATAACTACACCTTTCTGTTACATCCGTATATTTTCTATTTCTAGTTTCTATTTTGTATGTTTTTTGCACGCACTTACCTTGGCTACAAAGGTAAGTCAGTATTTATTAATTTTAATAAAAGCATGTCCATTGATTATGGTTTTTCTTCTTTTTTAAATTATTGAAGTGATTAATGCGTTTAAATAACTATGAAATCTTAACATAACGTCCTGTCAAATACTGGTACTCCGATCTCACTGTGCCATAGTCAACTATTGGGACATTAGAAATTTTGCCTGTCATACACTGGTACAATTTTAGAGTTAGTGGAAAACTGGAATGTATTAATAAAATAATGTCAATGATTATTTTAAATTTTATAATTCCTAGAAGATAAATGACAAACCGTTTAATATGTTAACATACCTAGGTAGTCAGTATGACTGATAATTAAGTACTTTTTTGGCAAAATACGCGATTTTCCGTCTAAATGCGTCAACCACTGGGGCATTTACCTTACAAATTTTACAAGCTGATTTAACGTCACATTTCCTTCATATTCACACACGGGCTTTTACCTACTCTTTACTTATTATCTATTCCAAATTGGTAAGAAATTTAAAATAAATGCAAAGTTTTACCATCTCCTGAATAATCGGGAGACGGCGTACCCGACGGTTTGATGATGAATCCGGTGTTGCGTACTTTCCGGTAATCGATTTCAATAAAACTTGGGAAATAGATGTCATTCCAAGAACTTTTGAAGTCGGTTTTTTTAGTACACTGTACTGAGATTATTTAATGACTCCCATATAGTAAAAGCATTCCTGACATATGATCTCATGTGTATGAAATGAGCAAGTATACTTACAGGAATAGCGGTCGTACTGCATGCCACCAGACTCCGTACACACTTTCTGACCGGCGACGCCCATACAGCACACTTTACCATGTTTGCAGTCATAATCGTCACGACAGCTGTCCTTTGTGTACTGCACTTTTGACGGTGGCGGACAACGGCTGTACCCGATACCTGTGCCGCGTAAAGTTATTTATTTATTTAATCTTTTTTGCACAATTGAATACTGTACAAATGGCAGATTTATATTCTATAATAAAAAACACAATATAGCACAAACATACTTAATACACATGTATAATAAACATTACCTACGCACATAATAAATAAATAAATACATGTAAAAAAACTGTATGAATATGTATGGATCTTTCTGAACTGAAGACTACAGCAGAGGCTACTGAAAACACCATTAAGGAATTTTCAACAAGGTTCACTAAGGTTGAAAGCCGTTTAAAACTTCTCGAGAATGCAAAGACTGAACAGGCCGCTACGAAATCCCAAGTGGAAAAAATTGTAAAAGATCTCAATGAAAAGGAACAATGGGATCGCATGAACAACATCGAGTTGAAGGGCATTCCCCAAAACAAGAATGAAAACCTACTGGACTTAGTGTGCTCACTGGGTAACAAGATCCAATACCCATTGTCTAAGACGCAGCTCAACTTTGCAACGCGTGTCCAGACACGTGACCCGGACCACATTAAACCTGTTATTGTCTGCTTTAACAATAGATATGTAAAAGAAGATTTTATAGCAGCGGCCAGAGCAGCAATTAAAACATCTCCAATTGTGCCATCTCAGCTGGGCCTACAAGGTCGTTCTAACATATATGTGAATGATCATCTTACTATTCAAAATAAAACACTATTAACAAACGCCAAGAAGCTGGGCAAAGAACAGGGGTTTCAGTACACTTGGGTGAAGAATGCAAGAATTTTCCTTCGAAAAAACGATTCTTCTCCTATCATAACTATAAGAACACCCAAAGACCTTTCAAAAAATTCGTCGCAGTAATTCTTTTATTGTTTATGAACAATTTATCTATTTTTGTTTCCTCTGTCACTTTATCAAAAGTAATGTATAAAGTATTCTATAAATTTCAATTTTTAAGTTACACGTCAAAGAGTTTGAGAACCGCAGAAATGAATTTGAATGTCCGAGCAAATGCAGGTAAGAAATACTTATTAATTACATACAGCTTTATGCCAACTTATGCACACACATTACATAATTTTTATTATTTGCAATGGTACTATATTGTAACTAAGTTATTTTCTATATTGATCGTATGCTTTTGTATTCACTTTTCGCCATTATCGCTTATAGTTTTATTCATTGTCGTACGCTACTACCTACTTGCGTTTTTTATTGTTTCGTCTCGTATCCACAGAATGTTTCTAGTAGTTTCTACAGTCATCAATAAGTATATAGTATGCAAACAGCACATACAGTTTGTAACAGTATTAGATGTTTTTTGTTTTGTATATTTGATTGTTGCTGTGACAATGATAATTTTATTTTTATTTTTATGTTTATACCCCCAAAAATGTTTGGACTTAATTTATATTATCAGAATACTAGAGGCTTGCGTACTAAGACCAGTACGTTTTTAAGAAATGTTTATTTAAATTCGTATGATATTATATCGTTAACCGAGACTTGGTTGATCGATGGCATCAATGACTCTGAACTATTTGATTCAAGATATGTTGTGTGGAGGCGTGATCGTGATTATGTTCGTACTTGTCAATCAAAAGGTGGAGGGGTACTTTTAGCAGTGCGGCGTGATCTAACGGTTACTGAGAGGCCTGAGTGGCGTAGTTCGGCTGAGGATATTTGGCTTTCGGTTAGTATTAGTAGTAAGCGCTCTGTGGGCTCTGGTACTCTTCATATTTGCACTCTTTATCTTTGTGATGATGGAATGGGTCTATCGCATAACACACAATTGTATAATTTTACAAATAAGCTAAATGAACTAATTATCTCGCATCCTCTTGATAAATTTATAATTTTAGGTGATTTTAATTTTAAAGATTACGTGTCTTGGACTCGTCTTACTGATGATTTACATTATTCGCCCGCGTTAAATCAATATAATAAGACTATCATTGATTTCATTGATACAATGCATTCGTGTAGTTTAAGTCAATATAATGGTGAATTAAATCATTTGGGGCGTGTATTGGATCTTGCTTTATCTAATGACATCATTCACGTGTCTTCATGTGCCTCTCCACTTGTCCCTGAGGATGTACACCATAAATCTCTCTGTTTGAGAGCTGAATTTATACAAGTTGGCGGACTTACCGAAAAATCATCAATAAAGTACCTTTATTCTAATGCTGATTATGCGAAAATTAATTCTGAAATTTGTAACATTGATTGGTCATTGCTATGTGGTTCTGTTGCCATCCCTTTGGATCAAGCTGTTGACGTTTTTTATAATAAGTTATATGAGTTAAGAGATAAATATATAGTTAAAAAAATGTGTACACCTAGTAAATATCCTCCGTGGTATAATTCATCTTTGATTAAGCTTCTCAAGGAGAAATACAAATATCATAAAAAATATACAACTTATAATAATTTGGCCGATTATCATTCATTTTCCCTATTAAGAGAACGTGCAAAAGTTATGGAACGGAATTGCTATTCTTCCTATATCTCTTTTGTTCAATCTTCTATTGTTCAAAATCCAAAGTTTTTCTGGACTTATGTCAAGAGTAAATACAAATCATCATCTGTTCCTAATAATGTAAAATATAATGACACAACTGCCTCAACAGGTGAGGCTATTAGTAACCTATTTGCCACGTATTTTCAAACAAACTTTTCTTCTAATAATATCAATACTCAGTACTCAAGCAACGTATCAAGTGTGTATGGAAGTTCTGGTTGCAGTATATCCTCTGTTGAGGTATGCTCGTCTGAAATCTTGCGACTATTGAAATCTCTCGACTTATCCAAAGGTGAGGGACCAGATTCTATTCCAGCTGTCCTTCTTGTAAACTGTGCTGATTCACTGGTAGTACCAATCTCAATAATATTTAAACGATCAATTGGTGAAGGAGTCGTGCCTACAATTTGGAAGTCAGCGTTCATTACTCCTGTACACAAAAAAGGAGACAAGCACAATATTGAGAATTATAGACCAATTTCTAAGCTTTGTCTCATTGCTAAAATTTTTGAAAAACTAGTTTATAGACAGTTGTATGCTGCTCTAAAGACTTCCTTCAGTGAATGTCAGCATGGTTTTCTTAGTAACCGTTCCACAACGACAAATTTAGTTGAGGCCGCTGACCTTATATCTGCAGGTATGGAGGCTGGGGCTCAGGTAGACGTTCTGTATACTGACTTTAGTAAATGTTTTGACCGTATTGACCATTCAGTTTTACTTGCTAAGCTGTCGATTGCCGGTGTGCATGGTGACCTGTTCAGATGGTTCTCTTCGTACATCGACAGACGCAGTCAGGCGGTGGTACTGTTGGGTTACAAGTCTAACTGGAATTTTGTTCCCTCGGGCGTGGCCCAGGGGTCTTTGCTGGGCCCGTTATTGTTCACCATATTTGTTAATGACATTCAATTATGCTTCCGTAACTCTGAAATATTACTCTATGCAGATGATATGAAAATATTTAAGAGAGTACTATCAATTGAAGATGCACAAGAGCTACAAAGTGATCTAGATCGGTTTGTAGCTTGTTGTCATAGCAATAAATTAGATCTAAATGTGTCTAAGTGTTTTGTTGTATCTTACTCTCGTAAAAGAGATATTATCAGCGAAGGTTATAGTGTTCAGGGGAGTTTCATTAATAGGGTGAACAATGTTAAGGATCTTGGCGTGTACTTTGATTCCCAATTGATCTTTGACAAACATATCGATAGTATTGTTACTAAAGCATATACAGCCATGGGATTTTTGATGCGGACTTGTAGTGATTTTTCTGACATTAAGCCTATAAAGGTACTCTATTGTTCTCTTGTACGTAGTCACCTTGAATATGCTTCTCAAGTGTGGAATCCCAGATACGAAGTTTATAAATCACGTGTTGAATTCAGAAAAAATTCTTAAGGTATTTGGATTTCAAAACGAAGCAGCAAACTTCAGGCTATGTAGTGCGTTGTAAGCGTTATCATTTTGTTCCTCTCGATTTTAGGCGAAGAGTGAATGACATTTGTTTTCTTTCTAAAATAGTGAACAGTAAAGTTGACTCATCAAATTTATTGTCAAAGGTATCATTTAGAACTAACCTGTTGAGTTTAAGGCATCACTCGGTATTTAGTGTACCCAATGCGAGGACTAATTACCGACAAAATTCATTTCTTGTCAGAGCAGTAAATGAGTTCAACCAATCGTCCTTGGATACTGATATTGATATATTTAGTACCAGCGTCGACTCGATTCGGCGTCTACTTACTAAACAATATTTTAAAAATTAAGTTTACTAGCTCTATTTTGTGCGGTTGGCTAAACTGTGTGTTTTGTGTTAATATTATGTTATTATTATTATTGTTCTCACTATTGCTATTATTTACATTTTTCTCTTTCCTGCATCTGCTTGTCTTCCTATAGTTAATTAATGTTTTCTCTTTCCTTTGTGTGACTCAATGTTACTTTAAAAATTAATTTTGCTTAGCATTTGGTAGTGTATTCGTTTATTGAAGTTGTAATCTTGGTTTTTCTTAATTTATTTTATTTTATTTTGCTGTTTACCAAAACTTACTTACATTATTTTTTAAGCTATTTGTGGAGATTTATAATTAGCATTGTAACTTGTAATATTATCACTTATTTGTATTAATTTAGCTGTTAATCTCCCTAAAATAAATAAATAAATAAATAAATATATTACTTATACGGTTTTTTTTTATATTTTATAAATCTTAATTATATTTATAAGACACAAGTTCGGCCATTGCGTAATGTTAATCAATATTCGTCGTTAGAATATTCATCGATTTTATATATATATAGAATATTTACTTAAATGGTAGGTAACCCTTTGCGCATCGAAATGTCGTTTTACCCGTCTTGGAAAAAATGTAGTATATATTATTATCTAAGCTACAAAGTAATTATCAATAAAATAATTCAGTGATTACCATTACAATACGACAATTAGTCACAACGTATCTAACTACTGAGGCGTGAACGATTGACAGTCATATTTTATTTTCCACCCGCAATTAGTATTATTACTATAATTAGACACAATTATGGTTTTGTTTAGAGAACAACTGCCAAGGTGGAATATTACAATGCCACAATAGTTGTTGATTTGCGCAAGTAAGTAGCAGATAATTATGATGTAGGCCTCTTTAGTTGGAAATACACCATTCGTGCAGAGGCCAACAGTTTTGAGCTTCATTTTTCTAGCGCATTGTTATTCATACTATGACACTTTTCGACGCGATGTTGATTAGTTTATCATTCACAACAACGTTTCACATAATTGTACATTTTTTATGATTATGAATTAAAAAATCGAACACAGAAAAATTTTCGTCGACTCGGTGAGGACGCTGCGGTGAGAAGGTTATTCAAAACTCTCTGACTAGATGTCACTAGACGCGACGAATACCGAAAAGTCAGTATAAAGATCTATAACAAAAACAGATAGGAGAATTTCGATGTCTCGGTAACTGGTCCCGTGATCAGAGGGTTAGAGCGACGCTACGGTGCAGCATGGACATTTTTCTGCGTGTTCGATCTTTGTATTCATAATAGTAACAAAACTAGTGGAGTTATTTCACAAAATATCTCAATTAGTATACATTGAATCTTACATTACAATAAATATACATAAAATATCAATAAATATACAAATATCACGAAATATTATAGATTTCTCATAGATGGCGCTACGGCTAAAAAGTCGTTGAAAAACTAAATACAAAGATACGACGCAAGCACACAGAAGAATTCGTGAAGTTCGCTGGTTCGTTCCGTGGCTTAGTTGGTATAGCGTCCGGCACGGTATGCGAGAAGTCGTCTCGATTCGAATCCGGCCGAATCGAAGGAATTTTTTCTGAGTATTCGTTCTTTGTATTAATAATTATAACAAACTAGTGGAGTAATTTCACATAAAAATAATTGAATATCAATTCAATAAAAATTTAAATATATATTTTTTATTTAAAAAAAACCTCGAAAGTTTGTTTAAAAATCCACTTTCGTTTTTTTCGTTAAGTTATATTGTTTTAAGTTATTCGTTACCGCGGTCTCCTCAATAATAACGCTCACACTCATTAGTCCCGCACTAGGGAGACCCTATGGAAACACACATAGGCAACCACAAATTACACCTAAACTCACGAGAGAAATAAATGTAGGCCATATATTCACAAACTTTTTGTCTCACCGCCATCCACCACGAAAAATAATTGAAAACACATATTTTTTATATTAACTTAACACAAAAAAATGACAAGGAAAAAAATTTGTAATGTAGTTTATATAGACGAACAATGTGACGTCACGCGAGGGATACCTACTGGACCAGTTTATTAGTCATTATGTACTCTTACTTATGTACATAATGCTAGTAAACAGTGTAGTCAACGTAATACAGCATTTTAAGGTGAATATGTATGCCGATGACCAGTCCCTACTATGCTCGGCGAAAAATGTAAACGAACGCTCGTAATAAAATACAAAATGATTTTGAGAATATCACAAAATGGGCACATGACAACAGAATAGAAAAAATTAAATGTTTGCATTTACATTCTGTTATTGGACACAACTATGAATGCTTGCATGCTGTTAAGGCTGGTTGTAAATGGGAACCATTGAAGTATGTCAAGCAATGTAGTATTTAGGATTATGGGTTGATTCGAATTTCAACAGGAAATTGCGTGTTGAAATTCGTATTAACCCTTGGGGCCGTTTTAGAAAAGTTCTATCAGGTGAAGAATGTATTTAATAAGCGAACATTGCTGATAGTGTATGCGTTGGAAGATTCTTTAATATATAAATTATGGTGTAAATGTTCATGGTCGTACGGTTAAAAGAAACTTAATCTTTTTACGTTTTACGCATTTATAGTGAGAAAATATTTTGGAAAATAAGTATAATAAAAAACGTCCTTAACATACCAGACGGTCTTGAGATAAGGCACCTTGAAAAAAATGCGCGGCGCCGGCATATAATATCTGCTTGCATTTTATAAGCACTCACTACTTTGCGATTGCTGTTTAATTTTTTACAGGTGTCTAATTGTTTAAGTCTCTAGGTATTCATATATTAAAGAAATGATTTAATTTGAAAAAAATCTCAACATTAACAACACAATCTTCTATACCTACAGTGTTATTTGTAAAAAAATAACAATCTCGCCTAATTGACATCATAAACAACAACTTGTGTTCCATGACTTTTTAAAATAAATTTACTAAAAATAAACTTTTAAGTTTTTGTTGTACTGTCTGACGCTTTTTATATGTGGTAGTAAAGTTCCATCTAAAATTATTTGTAAAATTAATGATGACAGACATAACATTAATTAATACGAGGAATATAAATAAACTAGCAGTTCTTGACAGTCAGTCTTCACAATTTACAAATTCCTGTATGCGCTTTTATAATAAGATTCCGGGTTATATTCAAAATTTGCCATTTACGAGCTTCAAAACTATAATAAAACAAAAACTTTATTCTAAATGTTTCTAAATTCTACAGCTTCTGAGTACTTGGATGACAAAAATACATTTATGAAAATGTAATTTATGTTAAGAGGAATAGTAATTTCTTTATGAAAAATAGTGACAGACAACATTAATACGAGGAACAAACATAAACTCTTGATAGTCGTCTTCACAGAGACACAAATTCATTTAAGGGGCAAAATATACGCGTCTATAACAAGATTCCGGTTGATATACAAAATTTGCCGTTCACGAGTTTTAAAACTATCATGAAACAAAAACTTTATTCTAAAGGTTATTATTATATAGTTTCTGCGTACTTGGATGACAAAGTGACTTGGAAGACAAGACACTTGCAACTATGTATTATCTAAGACATTTGAATTAAATGGGAAATGTATTCAAATGTATATTTACAAAGAGCAACCCCTAGAGTTTCTTGCTCATTCTTCTCGGGTGAATCTGCCTTACGAATGAGCAGTAGAGCTTAATCAATATGACGATTTCAAGTGTAATTTGCTTACCTACGAAATAAACATTATTTGACTTTGAATTTAAGTTTGAAACATGCAATCGTCCTCTCCGACGACCCCCAACCCCGCTTTTGCGTTTTGCATCGGGCTGGTAATTGCGTTAGCGCTTTCTTTCTTTGTTACCGCACAGAGTTATTACTGTTTAGGCGATCGTCACGGGACAGCTTTGTTTACGCTAGGCTATTGTCCCTTTAGGTTTAGAACAGGGTTGTTGCGAATATCAGCACCCGCATCCTCGGATAATCGGCATAAATTAAAATGCTCATTACGGAGGTTTGAGTCGTGACATATGACCTAAAAGATTTAGAAACCTTCCAGAAACAGATTGTATAATAAACTCGCCTGATTGCGTGATATATCTAATTAGGTGACAAAATATTTGGAAGCAAATACAGATTTAAATGAAAAGATTTTACACTTTTAAAAGGAACGTTAAGGTAGATCGATAAGTTCTCTTTTCCTTTGTAAAAGTCTTGTTCAAATTGAGCGAGCGAAATGGTAACAATCAATGTCGTTATCAACTTTATGCAGTCGAGGTGCCTGCAGTCAATCGGTTAGCAGCCTAATAGTTATTTTTAAAGAAAGCAGCACGCTCGCGTATGCAGATATTTAGTTAGTCCACAAGTTCTAACTTAAGTGAATTATGAGTCCAAAGAACAATAGAGATACCGCGCATTTGAATTCTCTCCAGTTTCAATTCCACCCTAATGGCACATTCTATGACGTGTCCTTCACGTGTGAGGTAGGCCGTGTACGTACGTACTTGTGTTTAAAAGTGAGCGGTAGAATGACGAAAGACATTCATTAATATAATTATATATAGAGGTATCTACATACATTCGCTAGTAAAGTGCACTGTATAGAACTTGCATAGCATAACTTACATTTAGTACTTGCAGCTACGAAATTAACTTCGAAATTGTATAAGAAAAGTTACCGATTAATTTCGTTGTCTCCTGAAAAGTTGTGATTTTGCAGATGTGTCCTTATTAAAAAGAAAGGTGCGATATATCTAGGGAACAGTTAGTAGCAGTAGAGCTCCTTGTGAAAGAGTTCGTCCAGGGAAGTACTGCTACCTTACCTATTTCTAACGCCAATGCATGTGAGCATTTCTGCGTTCCGGTTTTGAAGGGTAAGGGTGCTGGCTTACAGGCACATGGGACGTGTCAACTTATGTCTCGTGGTGACGAGCGCAGTGGCAGTGCCCATAAGATCTCTGCGATTTAAAGTTTTGAATGGCACGGCAAGTGTTATGGACAGGCGTGTCGCTTATCACCGGCGCACAATTTGTTCGTCCCATCACTTGATATTATAAAAAAAAAGTAATTTCCATGGTAGCTTTAGTAAAGCAACAACGCTCCTTAGCGATTGAATGAATGAATGAATGAATGAATGAATGCCATCAATCCATTCCACTGACACTCTATTCAGACTCAACTGCATTGCAACGAAATTTTAGCAAAATAACAAATAATATCATAATAGCAAAGTCATTTCAGTGGAGTTTCAACGGAATTGCAATGACCAGAGGTTTCAACAAAATTAGCAGACCTGGGACCCTGCTTTGAAAATTTTTGTTTTTATATTTTTCAAATACACCGAGACAATCTTTGCAAAGAAGTGTCAACTGCCTACAACCATTTACAAGATAAATAGGGACTTTACGATGGTTGATCCATCTTCGAATAGTTGTCATTTAAAACAAATTGTACTGTATTTTAGAATTATTGTTTTTTTTAATAGTGTAGACGATTTCAATGTTTGTATTGTGCCTTTAACTGCAATGCAATGCAATCTCAGTGGAATTTCAAAGTAATTACAATGACCAAGTTTCAAGAATTTAGCAGAATCGGGGCCCTACCATGCAGAGATCTCGGGTTTAATTACCAGGCCGGATAAATATTTGTATGGCCTACATTTATTTCTCTTGTGAGTTTGGTTGTGATGGCACCCACGAAACAGGATTTTCATAGTAAGAGAATATGAGCGTGTGCGTTATTCATATCTATATTTAGTTCGTTCGTTTAACTAATTTAATCCTAAACATCGCTTGATCCATTTTAATGTTTAACCGGCATTATATTCATGTGTCATGTGTATACATAATCCAATCTCGGTAAACAAAAGTATTAGCGCTTTAGGTGATAAGACTCATAAATTAATATAACTCACCGTCAACTCGGTCTGTAGTTATGATGAACACGGCTGCGAGCGACAGAAACATCGATAAAGATCCTGAAAAGAATAGAAATTAACATATTTTTAAAGTGTGTAGGAAATTGACGTTACGAATATCTTAATGCTTACTATGAATATTAAAAAATACACGAATTTAGGTTGCGATTATGTTTTTTTATTGTTATAATTTTAGTTATTAAATGTATTATGTTGAGTAGTTAACAGTCACTTGGTTACAGTTTTTGCTAGTTATGATTAGTATGTTTGTTTCTGTTACTAATTAAAAAATGAAGCGGGCCTTCCTGCTTCAGTTAGAAAATATTTACTAGGAAGTCCTAACCTTAATATCATTAAGTATTATGAAGAAAATTTTCAACCAACTTCAAGGAGGAGGATTCAATTCGACTGTACTTTATTTGTGCGTATGTTACACGATTGCTCTAGCATTTGTGAATATATTCCTTTTATTCAATTCAATTCAATTCTTTATTGTATTTACCATAATGTTACATAGATGGGATAGTAAAAGGCTTGTAGCTAAGTTAACATCGCTTTATGGACCCTGTGTAAGGCACTGCAAATTATAAATTATAATTAAAGAGAGAGGGAGAGAGGAGGTTTTACTTTATTATTGGTCCCATTTAAATTAAAAAATATTTCACCTTTAAAGGCAGCAAACTAGGGGATGAATCCGGATTCCGCGCACTTTCCGGTAGCCGATTTCAAAAAAACTTGGCAAATAGATGTAATTCCACGATCTTTTGAGGTCGGTTTTTTTAATTAGAAAAGTTGTACTACTAGTTGTTAACGTACCTGTCAAGATCAAAACCAAAAAGTCTATATTTTTTTAAGTGGTATTGAATTTACTCGGTGAAATTCGGCGATTAATTGGTAACAACACTATTATTTAAAAAAAAAAACTGAGGATGTAACTGTTTATATGACGTTTCAGACAAACTCAAAATTGTATTTGATTTTAAAATTCTGCTTCACTAAAATTAGAGTATTTTTTAAAAACTCAGTAAGTCAATAAAAGTTTATAGACTGTTTCGTTGATTGCATTCAACGTTACTTATTATTGTCTTCTTTAGTTGTCAAATTGGGCATCTTAAATTGTGACGACTATACACAAATACTTCATCGAAAAGTTTTTAATAAGATAAACTTACCCATATTTTCAAATTTTCCAACTTGTCTTAGCCAGAACAACTCACTGAAATCTTACTTGAAAAATATCAATGTCACTGATGGCGCAATAAGCACGGTCGATTAACCAGCTGTTCAAACAATGATGGGACACTCCTTGAGCAGCGAGGTGCGTGCGCGTAGACCGAGACGCCAGTCCGCTATGCAGACCTGCTTAGACTGTTATGTATCAGTTGCATACTAATCTTGTCTAGATGCTGTAGTTTTTTATTATAATATATGTAGGTGAATCAAGTATGAACTTGTCTTTTTGCTGCGTTAATTATGTCCTCTCTGTTTTTAGCCGCTGTGTCTACTTTTGACCTTATCCCAGAATCTTAGATCATACTTATTGAAATATGTACTATAATATAGTTTGGTTTCCGTGTTTTTTTTTTGTATGATATTGACACTTTAAATCCCAAATATAACATTATAGCCCTGACCTCGATTGCTGTTGGGTAATTTTACAAAAAAATTAAAATAGTGGACATTTTTCCGGAAAATTCCCGAAAAATTGGAAAAATTGAAAAAAATATAATTTCGAAGGCTCATATTATGTTCTACGTTTAGAAATATCTTTTGAAGTTTTATTTGGCGTGAATTATGAAATAAACTTGTATAGCTACACGCCTCTTTTAGAAAAACGACATGTAGAATAAATGTAGAATCATTAACGAAAAAAAACCTTTTTAATGGCTCCATCGTTTTTATTTAGTATGTTCAACTTTTGACAGGTGACGTCAAATGTGAAAAATTTAAGGAAAACTATCCGGAAAATACTTATTATTCTGCAAAATGTGATTTTTTCAAAATGGAAATTTTACCACTTTCCTCGATACTCCTGTCCCGCATTCCATCCAAGGGAGAAGGGAGCGACTGAAAGTCAGCGCTGCGACTGTCCTGAACAGGAGCAGCACCAGCTGCGACACCTCCTTATGCCTCCTGTTAATGTTTACTTAGCATCTTAAGTATAGTTGTTTTTTAAGATTTTTATAACTTTGTTTCGTTTCTATTGGAGGCAATAAACAGACATTTATTGATTATTTATTTATTTATAAAGACCAGTGTGGCAATGCCACTGCATCATTCAACCTGATACGTAATTATACTTTCAAAAATAAAGTCAGAGAGCACATTTTAATACTGCAAAATACGCTTGGAGAAATTTTATTTGTATAACGCACCGAGAAACATAAAATACATAAAGACTGAGTGAACTAATTGAAAACGCTGTAGGCATATGGCAATTTTATTTTTCTAATCTCATTAAGTTATTAACATGTTGTACTTATTTTAATGCGCATCCACAATTTTTAATTTTATTTGTAATTGTTATTTTTAAATCGGCCACTTCGTAAGGGGTTCACTGAAAACCAGCGCTGTGACTCCGCCACAGTATTTTCCGAGTTGGGCCCTTTTCAGTGCATAACACGTTAAACATAAAATCATAATATTGTACTTGTAACATGTGTTTGTGCTGAATAAATTTATTTTCTTCCTTTCTTAATTGATAAGTCCCATGTACTTGTAATTTCACCAGTACCTTTTTTCTTTAAAAACCAGAACGCAATAATGCTCATTTTACTACTGGAATGTCAGAGTGTGTGAAACAGAGGGCGTTGACAAAAGACCTATAGGTTAACCGAACACCGGTAGGTGTTTTAAATTGTATACTGGGCAACCCCCATACGTAAAGTGCAAAAAGACTACAATTTGTGGAATCGGCTCCTCCAGTAGCACCTCCCAGACAAATAAGCTATAGCTTAGGTTACAATGGAGCTGCCATAAACGTTGTAGTATAAAAGTTCCCACATAAGTAAACATTTAAATTTATTAAACGAACTCTTTTACTAAGTACTACTACAAAAAAAATTATGAAACTTAGTCCTTTCATAACTTAGTCATTTTTTAATCGACTTCCATAACAAACTGTACCAGTGACCGCTTCACGGCTATTAGGGCAACTATGTTTAATGATAAATACATTATTATATGCAGTGTTTACATGCCTACCAAAAATCTTAGTAACCTTCCCATGTTCACGAATTGTTTGAGCGAACTAGGTGCGATAGCGGAAAATAACAATATAGAGGCAATTTACATGTTAGGCGATTGTAATGCTCATCCAGGCACCATGTTTATTAATGTTGTTATTATTATTATTATTAAGTTCTTTGAGAACTCATTGTATTTGGAGGTTTTCTGTATTTCTAAAATCCGTGATAAATAGACAATGCCTCCTTAAGTTTGTACTCCTACTGTCTGACCTGGCACAGTGAAACTGTACTTAATATTGTTTGTGGAATCACCATGTTTTACTACCATAATATTATTGTTTTTTATGAAATTACTCCTCTAGTTTGTTATAATTATATAATACAAAGACCGAAAAACTTAATATTGCAATTATTAAAGCGACATCTCTCGTCAACCGCTGGTAACTGTAAAGGTACCTGACTGAGTAAAGAAAACTTTCATAAATTTCTCACAGATGGCTACGGCAAAATAGTCGTTAAAAACCGAAAACAAAGATCTGTAGCAAGCACGTAGAAATACTCGTAAGGTCTGCTGCATCTTTCCATAGTTCAGTAGGGAGAGCGTCAGGCATGGTATTGTAGTACAGGCAGCTTAGGTTTTGTGTTTAGAATTGTAAGAACAATAGAGTGTTGATGTCAAACAGACATCTAGGAGTTCTGGACAAAGCTTTGAAATTGAATACACGTGTAAAGTTATAATTATGATATAATCGTCGTTTATTAGTATAAGTGTCTCTCGCTATGCTACCTGAGCTACGTCTCATGCTATAAGTGGTGGAGGCCGCCTTACAAGTAGTGTACGATCGTATGACGTGAAAATTCCGATGTGGAAAATTGTTCATCATAAAAATTAATAATTAACCGCCGAGGAAGGAAAGAAGACAATATAAGGCCGTAATTTTGATTTATATTAGTTATTTTATTGTTTTATTTCTTGTGCAAGTGAAAAGAGCAAGAAAGAATATGCATCGTATTGCGGCGCAAAAGTTCACGGGGTTGAATGATGTAGATGAACTTCTAAACCAGTTTGAGGCGATCAGCGTAGTAAATAATTGGTCGGAAGTGCAAAAGAGATATGTGATTGCATTGTATTTGGAGGGGCCAGCTCTGCAATGGTAGGTACAAAACTATTTTTTCCGCATACGTGACATGGTATAATTGCACAGAAGCTAAAAGAGGAGTTCCCCTAACAAATAGACTATGCCCGAGAGTTTTATTATAGGCGACAGGGGTCTAACGAATCACTGACGAGTTATTTTTATAGTTTACATAAGTTAGCGACGAAAGCAAAGATTCAAGACGTTCAGTTTATTAGACATTTTTTGAAGTCTTTGATATCCAGTTACCAATGGATGCTGGCTAGCAATTTGTTTGTCTCTAAAGATGAATTGAGAAAAACAATTATGCAAGTAGAAGATATATTTAATCATAATTATAGTGTGAGACGACAAAATATTGAATTGCCAGTATATTTTCATAAGGAGCACTCTCACTGGTGGCAAACACAGGGTGACTCTACACCGATAGTTGGACCCGAGTCTAAACTGTCGGAATATCAAGCGTCACGGGCACGAATCGTGCAGCAGGATACGCCACGTCAAGTGTATTTACGGGCACATAGTAGTGGACCTTCGTCGGGATCTCCTCAACGTCGATGTCAGCAAAGCGCGTCTGAACATTTAGGAAATTTGTATACAATTAATAGTTTTAGTGTTGATTTTAGTGTTGACCTTTTATATCTGTTTTTGTTAATAATGTAAGGTGCGAGGCGTTGCTGGATACTAGTGCTTCGGCTTTAATAATCTCTCGTTGTTTTGCATTTTGCAGGTTACATTTGCAGATTGATGATACTCCGAGTTTTCCGTTGCGTACAGTGGGCGGAATGCCAATAAAAGTGCAGGCGTCCACCAACGTCAAGGACGAGGACTAAGGCAGCTGGGAAGTCAATATTGATGTTCCCCAGTGGACGTCCGATGGGTGCTCAAGTTTGTGATGTCGTCGTAACAGCGTGCACAATGAGGATTGTTATTTGTTTGGAATTTTATAAAGATTCTGGTAGAACTTAGGTTAGGTAGGAAGCTTGAATAAAGAATTAAGGTTTTATAGCTAGGATACCTAAATGGCTAGGATAGCTAATAAATATATTTAGATTGTTTGATTAGGATTTGGTCACAGTCTGTCCTTTTAGATAGGTATTTGACAGATTAAAGTCACAGCCTTCTAGGTGGTTTTGTTTATTAGTAAGTGATAGCTTCCGAGCATTGTGTGGCTAGCCTATAGTAAAGGCTGATCGCATATGTATGTTGCCTATCATAGGTGGGGCACTAGCTAGGGATGTTCACCCTACAGGTGAGGAAGAGGGATGTAGTACAGGCACCTTAGGTTTTGTATTTAGAATTGTAAGCACAATAGAGTGTTGGTGTCAAACAGGCATCTACGAGTTCTGGACAAAGTTTTGAAATTGAATACACGTGTAAAGTTATAATTATGATATAATCGTCGTTTATATTTATAAAGTACCTCTCGCTACGCTACCTGAGCTACGTCCCATGTTATAGTATGCTGAAGGCGCTGGTTCGGATCCAGCCAGATTGAAATGTTTCTTGATTAACAATTATACTAAGAAGTATAACTGTTAATACAATAACAAAAATAAAATTTTTATTGTCAAAATATCCTACTCTTAATAAGATCACATCTGCAAAATGAAATTTTTTTCAAGAGCTCTCTCTTGAGTGAGAGGCTTAAAAGTTCTCGGAACGAAATTTTAACTTTTTATGTTCATGTAAGAGAGTTCGCGGTTAAGTGACAAAACATTTTTTTGAGACATCATAAAAACCCAGTTTTAGAATAGTGAAATTGTATAATGATATTTCAGCTATCCATCGTTAGGGTAAGTTCCGATAAGTCGAACGCATTAACAAATTTTAACAGTTTTTAAGAGAGTTTTGTGCTCTATCTTTTGCTATTTAAAACGGATATTTGACCATCTGTCGCTTAGCCACATTTTAGTTAGTGGACGGCAGATATATTATTATGTTGCAGTATGGTCGTAAGGGAGTCGTTGACGGAAAAGCCTTGGTCGCTGATTCAGTCGGAATTACTTAATTACACAAGGACACCCTCTCTTATGGACCTTATCCAGTTTCAGTTGTAAAACTGACGTGATATTTGTAAACAAAGAAACCATGATCGAGACTGTTAAAACTGTGTTGATCGCAAAAAGTAAGAGTAGACCACTAAAGGCTTTAAGTTAAGTAAGTTTATTTGTAAAACACGATTTTAGTTTTTATTTATAAAATTATTATTCGGGCATTTCTCCAAAGTCGCAATTTTCTGTGTCCATGCACTAAACTCCACTTATTTATCAAAACAAAAATCGACAAAAAAAGACAGTACCTATATTATAGGTTGAAAGCTAACTGGAGAGCACAAAATCTTCCCAATAGACCTTTCGGACCTAATGGAAAAAAATCCGAAAGGTCTAAAACCTGACAACAGTGGCGTGTCCCGAATGCAGAATCCAACACAAAGTGTCATTTTTCTCAAAATTGAAACCGTATATCGATATTACACTTTAGTTCACGGATAATAAATTTGATGACAATACTTTTAATCTGAATTTCACAATGAACCAGACAATAGTTTTATCCCAATACCAAGACAGCTGCTTGCCCCAGGCTTACGCGGGAATTCAGTGGTAGTTACTAGTCACGCTACACATCAGAAGTGAAGCATTTTAGAAGTTTCACAATTCGTTCATATTATTCGTTCATTACGCCCCTGTAGCTGGAAAGAACAGGTGGATGATTTGTTGCCGATTTTAGGACTTTTTGCGTGTAAATACGTAATTCGGTGGATTTGGTTCAGGTTGGTTTTGTATTCGGTGTAAAGGATATGTGAAACACAAAATTTTTATGGTTGTATGCAATATTTTTTATATTATGTGTTGTAACGACTAAAATATAATAACAATTTATTGGTTTTACAAGTATTATCGTTTACGAGTAATATAAAAAAGAAATACATTTTCTGAATCCCGTGGCCTTGGATTCGGTGGATTTTATGCCACTGATTTCAGAAAAGCTTTCATTGAAGTCGGACGAACCTGCCATCGAAGTCATATTTCCTTTGAAAAGCAAGAATTTTATACATTTTTTTCATATAAATGTTTAGTTAATATTATTGATTTTCACTATTTTATATTACTACTTGCTTCCCACTGAAAATGAAAACAGAAAACAAAAATCGGAAATCAAGAAGATGAAGGAACGTGCTAGAAAAGTAAAGATAAAAAGCGATCCGATTATATAACATATGAAAGGTTTAAAGAAAAATATAGACAGAGCTATACGAAGAAAAAGCGGAAGGAAAGTTTATGAAACTGTGAAATTATCTCGTCATGTATAAAAAGTAATGAAAGATAGTAATCGCGTAGTTTCCAAAATTTCATATTAGTAAATGTGTATGTAGATTATTGAAATGTTTTTTTGCATTTTTCATAATATTTTGTAAAAAATTAAGCATTTGTTAAAAAATCCTGATTTCGGTGGATCAAATATGTCATTAACTATTAAGAATCTAGTTGCCCAATTAACGGAATCTTATGTAAGTTTCAATTCGTTTTCCTTTCACATTGACGAATTAATTTGCTTAGGAAACATAGATGGCGGGACTTGAAACATAAGCAAATTGTAAAAAATTAAATTGTTGAATACAGAATAGACCAACGCTTACGCTTAAATTGAAAAGCGTGCTTGAGTGCTTATTTTAAAAAGCAAACTATTTTAAGTGCTTTTCGTTGAAACGCCCACCTCTGTAAAGTATACAATCATATTTACTACAATCATATTTAGTAACTGCCTCTGTGGCCGAACGGTTACCATGCCGGACTGCCACGCAGAGGTCCCAGGTTCGATTCCCGGGCCGGGAGAAATGTTTGTATGGCCTACATTTATTTCTCTCGTGAGTTTGGGTGTAATTTGTGGTTGTCTATGTGTGTGTGTGTGTCCATGGCACCCGCGACACAGGGTTTCCCTAGTGCGGGGCTATGTTGAGTGTGAGTGTTATTATATTTATCTGTAAATCTAGCCCTAATTATGTCGTTACGCCATAGTTTTTATACTTTGAAGGACCGTTTCTAAAACTATGAATAAAAATCCGTGAAATAAATATAAAAATGTACTTTATTAAAATTGGAATTGGATATAATATACGTAACAAATTAAATTTTAGTTCAGTTAAAATAAGTGCATAAACTTAAATGTACTTATAATAAGTAGTTCACTTTTTCCTAAAATAAAATTGAGTGGCTAATTTGTGTATGATAATAATTGTCGTATTTGGTTCGAAGACGAAGTTTACGCGCGGCCACATTTTGGGCGCTTTGTGGCCGGATCGGTCTTGCACACTTCGAAGGCGCTGCACTTTACATTGCCGCAGTACACGCCCGCTCCGCCCGCTATAAACAACAAAGTATTCACTGATTAGGTACATAATGATAAAATTTTTCGAAATGGAGCTTTTGCCCTTTCTCCAAAACACCGATGATATACAAAAGGAGAAAACACTCTATACAAAAATGTTTGTATGCAATCGAAGGGTGGCATAAAAGAATTAATTCTAGAATTCCTAAAAGGCCATCGATGCTTTATTTCATCATGCTTTTGAAGAAGGAAGCAAAACTGTCGGACATAAAAATTGTCAGAGGGTCCTTTTATTGTGCGGGAAAAAGAAGGAGAAAAAGTGACATTTTAGTTGACAGAAAAATTGAACAGATTGTATCTGAATGTGTACGGAGTGAAATATCGGTCTTTGAGTGTTTGCAACGCCTTGCGATACTAAGACGTTTTGACGACGACAATTGACAAGTTATTAAAATAATTTTATCTCTATTTTTTTCTCTTTTTCTCCTTACGTGTACTGCTGTTCTTTTGAGAATCTGTCTTCATGAGAATCCGTCTTCTTGAGAATCCGTCCTATTGAGAATCTGTCCTTATGAGAATAATGGTTTGAGAGGACACCTTCTTGCTTTTGTTATTATACTAAGTGACGGGTCGAACACGCTAATGGACATAGCAGTGGCAGAGCCACTCAGTGTTTTCGATCGCAAAGGTCTGAGGGGGCTGCCACTGCCACAACCACCCTGAGACATAATCGACAAGTCTCTCTATCTTTCTGTTTGTAATTTCACCAGCAACCTTGTCCTTCAAAAATGCTGCTTGGCGGCAGAAACGGGTAAAGTGGCAGTACTTCCTGGATGAACTCTTTCACAAGGAGCTCTACTGCCTCATCTCATTTTCCATTAGGTTAGATGGAGGTCAAATGCACACTGCGCGCCTATTTTTTTTTATAAAAATTTCAATTTTTATTGCTTTTTCTTTTTTGTTTCTATTTTATTTTATGGCGTTATTTGTGGTAGTAAAATAAATTAATTTCTGTGCTTTCTTCAACATAGAATCAAACTACGTTCGCATGAGGCATAATTTAAATCATAATATAAGGTTTAATTTTAGAAAGAATTATATAATTATTTACCACAAATTTTGACAAATGTCGAATGCCGTTTTTGGAGAGCTTGACAATTTTGAAATTCAATTTTTAATTGTTTTCGTAGTCATTTGCTGTTGATCTTAGGTTCCTCAATTACAAATTATTTGACAAATTAATTGTCAACAAACTGTCCTTCGTAATACCCGACTGTGGTGGAGTTTGTGATAAAAAATGTAAACAAAAGGTGCAATTACGAAAATATTTTAAGAATTGTGCAAATGTGTCATTCATCCAACGAAAAGTCTCACTAAAAGTGTATTTGTTTTACCATTATGTTGATTAAATCCTTAAGTAATCGACTTTTTGCCGTTACTGAAAAAATTCAAGTTGTTTCGGTCACAAAAAAATTATATGTCCTTGGCAATGAAACTTTTCTGATTATTTTCGGATCTAAGTCACGGATGTTTGTTTTTTCAAAGAAACCAACTTCACGATCACGGCTAACTGACTCAGCAATAATGGCACCAGTTAAGGGGCCAGAAACGTTGGTTTGTTTGAAAAAAACAAATTTACGCGATTTAGAGCCGCTGCAATAAGTAAACGTAATGCGCAGGCTATACCGCAAACGAAGCTAACCCAACTTAGCGTAGCTCACATAGTCGGGCCATAATTTCATACTTCGGTTCACACTGCAAACTAAGCTAACCAAGCTAACTAAAGTACAGTGCCCGGTTTCATTGCGTCGTTTTTGGCAAACGGTACTTACACTGGGAGTACTTGTCTCCGCCACTGGCGCCGCCGTAAGCTGCGGACTCTGTGCAGGACTTAGCGTTGCAGGAGTTCGGACAGCACACCTTGCCGTGGGTGCATTCGTAGTTCTCCTGGCACTTGGGGCTGCAGCTATACACCTTTGAAGGTAACGGGCACGCTCCAGAACCTGCTGCGAAAAGAAAAGTTGTTTATACAGGATGCAACATTTTGTCTATCTTTTCTTTCTTTTCAATGGAGGCAATAACGTGTTTTAACCCACAAAAGACTCCAAAATGAAGTTTTTATGCCAAATCGTAAGATTGATGTGTTATTATATTTTACAGGCATAAACTAAAGGATAAGGCATAAACTTCTTTTCCTTTCCTGAGGCACTTAAGGGCAAAGAAGGTCAAAGAAAAGATGGATGGATTGTGTGAAAGATGATATGATAAGAAAGGTGTGAGTATAGAAATGACGGCTGATAGGGGGGAGAGTGGAAGAAAAACACATGTTGTGCCGACCCCACCTAGCGTGAGATAAGGACAGGAAGAAGAAGAAGAGACACAATATATATGAGGTGATTTTAGTTATTGTTATGAACCAAATGTTTGTAGAAGTGCTTGGTTCTTATGTAGATACTTACTTCCAGCATCAACGTTGCAGATGATCATGCAAAGAGCGAAGGCTGACAGTATGATTGTAAGCGATCCTGAAACAAACAATGATTTACGTAAGAAATCGCATTTAATCCACAATATAACCGCATTTAATCTATATACAATTCATATTTTCCTTCTCTTGGTATAGCAAAGCCACATGTGATACGTCAAAATAGCTTTATCAAATGAATGTCATAAAACAAAAACAAAAACAAAAACAAACTGCATGAAACAAGTTAAGTATATTATGTAAAATTTTATAACTCTCCTATTTAAGAGTCGATACTATCTCGGCTCGAATTAAAATTCTTCCCGTACTAATACGGTTCATTTCGCTTGGCTTAATTTCAGAATTTATTTTTTACAAACGAAAAGCTATTGAAAAATGTATATCTTATACTATAAGTGATTGATTTAACACTCTCACTGTTATGCGGAATCAACCACAGCCATTTAAGGTTGTATAAATTCTTAAGCATAAAAACAAGGGTCCGCTATTTACAATCCTGTTTAATACAGCTAAACAGCCAGTCAATCAATTTGCTAAAACTGAATAGGCGTCAAAAAATTAGTTTTTTTTAAAATGTTTTTCCGCAATCTTGTGAGTCTGAGACGTAAAACCATTACGGAACTACATGTGAGGATGTCGTCCTTGACACTTGCACCAACCGTCAACTTGTTGCAGAATATGTTTATTTGTTTATTATGCTTTTGCTTGACACTAGCATTACTTTGTTAACAACAACTCAATTCATGCATTCATTCAATTATTTTAATTTTATTTCAACTTTATTTTAACTTTATTTTAACTTTATCTTAACTTTATCTTAACTTTATCTTAACTTTATCTTAACTTTATTTTAACTTTATTTTAACTTTATTTTAACTTTATTTCAACTTTATATTCAACTTTATTTCAAGTGTATCTTAACTTTATCCTAACTTTACCTTAACTTTATCTTAACTCTATTTTAACTCTATTTTTATTTTATTTTATTTTTATTTTATTTTTTTTATTCTTATTTTATTCTTATTTTATTTTTATTTGATATTTATTTTATTATTATTTAATTTTTAGTATTTTTATTTTTATTCTTTTTTATTTTATTTATTATATATTTTGCTTAACAATAAAACTGACACTAACAAACCTATTTTATGTATTAGACATTAGACGGCCTTAAGCCAGAATGTTTCCTTTTAGTTCACTCAGAATCCGCTAGATGGCATTGACCCGTTTAGCGTTATTTCTGAATCGCGGTGTTAAGATTTTACCTCGAAAGTGTATTGTAACACAATTTTGTTAAAGGGGAGAGAAAGCTCAGTAGGGCTAACCACGAGTAAAGTCCCTTCTTGGAAACTGTTAAATGGACCTTCTGATATTGACGTACGCGCTCATATAGGGTGAGTCATCGTCCCGTGAGACGGTTTCCAGGAGTCGAGTCCCTTTTGGGAACAACTGCCTGGCTCTTCCGCAAGTAGGGAGAAATTGTATTGGCGTCATACAAGGTGGAAATAAACCTTTTTTCTGACAACTTCGAGTTTTAACTTAGCTGGAGCTGCGTAACCTCATCACACGGTAGAGAAAACTTCCCTCCATTACAACACTAAATAAGGTTTAAAAAAATCCGATTAGAAGGGGTTGTAGATCTCTATTATTATTAACATAATAAATATATATAATAAATTATATATTAATTACTCAATTTCGCCAAAAATGTCGGTTACGTTAGTTATCATTAGGAGGGCAAAACTGTACGTAGTATAGCATATACTTACCTACCTGTAATTCTTAGTTTAAGGTCTGTCATTGTGTTGTTGTGTCCTCATCCACCTTTGGACGTAATAACGTGGTAATAAAATCATTCAGGTTTATTGATAAATTAGACGCAACAATGTAGGTAGTACTTTATTCCGGCGATGATGTGATCTGCACAGGGCATCTAACTAGATCAGAGGAGTAATTTTATTAGCCCTCAATTGATTATATTGTCAGTGTTTTGTAGAAAGAGAGCGTGTTTCAGGTTTTAACGACTGTTTTAAAATATTTGCATCCTGTTTTAAAATTCCGTTTTGGTTTTATTTAAGTTTAAGTTTTATAATTGAACTTTATGTAAATATTTCAAAATAGTCGTGAAGAACTCCCAACAAACATGTTCCTCCCAAAAATTTTTCGAAATGGCGTTTCGTCCTTATTTACAAAACCCCGGCGATATTTCGTAAATAGGCGTAAAGTCGGCGTGGCGAAAATTGTTTTATTATAATGAATTACGTTCCTCTATACGTACTTTATATTAATAAAAGATTTAAATTAAGAGCGTTTATTGTTATGATTCGCTTTTTCCTAGACGGTTCATCGCCGGAATAATGTACTACCTACGTTGTTGTGTCTAATTTATCAATAAACCTGAATGATTTTATTATCACGTTATTATGGCCAAAGGTGGATGAGGACACAACAACACAATGACAGACCTTAAACTAAGAATTACTGGTAGGTAAGTATATGTTATACTACGTACAGTTTTGCCCTCATAATCATAACTAACGTAACCGACATTTTTGGCGAAATTGAGTAATTAATATATAATTTATTATAAATATTTATTATAGGAAATGAAACTATTTTTCCGGATTTAAATCGCGTATATTTGTTTTTTCAAACAAACCGACGTTTCGGGCCCTTTACAGGTCCCATGGTCACGGTTGACAGTCAACCGTGACTTAGTTTCATTTCCTATGTGTAACAATCGCGAAAACCTAAGAACTCGATAATATTTATTATGTTAAAAAAACTCAAAACCGGGAAAACAGTGTTTAAAGAAATGAAATTGAAAAAAAAACTACTTTTCTCTTGCGGTAACTTCATCAACTACAACTTCAACTTTTGTATCTATGACTCCGTCGTTTTGCGCGACGATTTCGCCAACGTCAGGGTTGAAAGACTAATTTATTAAGGACTCAGTGTGGTGGTGAGATAGATTGCCGGTTCTTAAAATATTTAAGCGGTTATTATGCAAATTGACGGTTATAATTTTTTTTAAGGCATTAGAAAAATATTATTTGAAAGCTCATGTTATTTTCTTTCTTTAAAAAGAAATAAAATTATACTAAAAATATTGGGAGAATACGATCCTTATCCACTTATAGCATAGCAATATACATAAGATTTTTTTTTTAATGTCACACTCGCCATTTCGACTATAACGGGTGGCAGTGTAGCTCTGTTGGTAAGAGCTGTGAGCCCGGCGTGGCAACATATGCTGGGTCGAGTACAGTCAGATCGGAGGATTTTTTCTTTGTATTAGTTCGATCTTCGTATAAATAATAATAACAAACAAGGTGAGTATTTTCACAAAATTATATAAGTATTAATAATTTTTTATTTATAATAGGGCACTGCCACTATGCCCGACACCCTAAGACGTAAGTTGAGACATCCCATGTGCCTTCACCAGCACCCATACCCTTCAAAACCGGAACTCAGTAATGCTCATATTACTGCTTGGCGGCGGAAATAGGTAAGATGGAAGTACTTCTCTAGACGTACTCTTTCACAAGAACCTCTACTGCTACTAAAAATATTACTAAAATACTAAAATATTATGGTAGTAAAAACATTATGATATTCAATAAAGTAAATAATGTTGTACCTAGTTTATTTTTTATTAACGCTAGAAAATTAGAAGTCAAGCAGAAACAGAAAAATCATGAGACGCCACATTCGACGATACGACCGGCACACATGTCTAGTCTAGATACATAGGTCTTAAAAGCTACTCCTATCTGAAGTAGGCGACGTGAGAGTGACGCAAGACTTGCAATCAAGTTTGGACAAACAGGAAATATAAGATCTATATGGTTTTATGTGAACATTGCTAATTGCTTTTTAACGGTTGCAAACAAACATTATTCAATGCGTCAATACATAAATAACATCTTCATTATGTATTTATTTTTCACGACTTAGGAAGGAAATGAAAGTTACCCATTCGAGTTATTTTGATCTCTACACCACAACAATTGGAATTTATTTTCGACACTTGAGACATGTGAGACAAAAGTACAATTGGACGACCTCGGCGGCCGAATGGTCAGTACTGTGCTAGATGAGGAGTTCCTGGATTCGTTTGTCTATAGGACCAATTTGAGAAAATTGAGACCGTGAATTGAGAGAGATTGAATCGTGGTATAAAGTTTGGTACGCGTAGTTGAAGGATTGCTCTATTTTAAAACCAGGCAATGAGTGTCTGCCACGTGAAACAAATGTAGCAAATTTCTTGATACATATAGTATAGCCACAGATAATACAATACTATACTAGTACAGATACTCAATCTCATACAAGAAAATGTCGCACTCATAACTCCGCTTATTCGGACGCTTATTTTGATTCTGATCGGTGGTCAATAGATGGTACCACATAAACCCACGATGCGATTGTAATAATATTTGAGAAGGCCAACAGATGGCACCTGTTATATTTTTTGTTAAGGTTATTGCACTTGTGGCGAGGCCTTGACGTTTGAATAAATCGCACCGTTCGCATCCACAGTGATCGAATTGAGGGAGATAATAATTTGCCTAAAGTATTGAATGTTGTCTTAGTATGGAGATACCCATTTCGTCATCAACGCGTTTAAAATTTATTTTTTTACCACTTATCTGCTAAACTTTCCAAAATATACAATAGACTCATTCTTATTTTTAAAATGGCTAAAGTATAAGTACCTATAATAAAAACACAACTACAATACTATTTTTCGAGACAATCATTTGTGGCAACAAATATTTACTTCTTATGAAATAATAGTTTGTCGTCAATGTTGTACCAACTCAAATTTCAATAAATAATACGCCTATTCAATATAGGGGAGGATTACTTTTACCTTAACACCGACGACGACATATATAGGTACCTACTCCGTGATAATCTGATAATACAATAATTATTATTGTAATAAGATCGTAAAGAAGCCGAGTCTGTACATTTCATATTTTTAAGTAAAAGTCAATACTTACTGAAGACATGCTAGATAACTTATAATATAAATTTTTATAATTTTTCGGTGCATTTGCACATGCTTAATCTCCATAATGGCTGAACCAATTTGGATGTGGTTTTCGGTGACGCTTCATTTAGAAGTCTTCGGTATAGCAATACATGTATTACTTACTTTTAAAAACAAAATAATGTCAGCAATAAGCAGCAGCAAAATATCCTATCTATGCAATATTAAAAGTACGGGAAGTCCCCACATACATAATAGTCGAGGGGAAGCCCTTTGTATATAACAGTGTCGGGCAAAATTTAATTGTTCTGGCAATTAAAGATTGACAATAGTTGCGAGAACCACAATTAACAAACAACTTAATTAAATTAATTAACCCACAATTAAATTGATCAATCGTTAATCGCCTATATCTACAATTAACAATTAATCAATTTTTAATGTTTTTGATTAACAATTAACACTGACAATTATGATAAATTTATATATATTTATATATGGGGGTGAGTTATTACCGGTGATAATTTCATCTTTGTAAATGTAATAAATAAAACAAAAACCTTTTCATGAGTAAAGAACTGGTTTATTCACAAAATGTAATAACATTATCTAAGACAATAGAAATGGTACAAACTTAAAAAAGGTTCCGCCCAGAGCTATCAATTATGTTGCATTATTCTAATTTTCATTGTTTCTTTTTCTCTCATTGACTTCTTCCTTTTTTTACAATAATCATAAATTTTTGTTTCTATTAATTTTTCAATTACGTATTGTAAATGTTCTTTATGGTGAAATGTAGAATAATCAATTTCTTTTTCAATTTTTTTTATTAGAGTGTATAAGACTTTTTCTTTGAAACTAATACTGTCCATTTGGTTTTCAAATATTGTCAAGGATGTATCTACTATTTTATATAAAAAATCGGTGGGAGACTTTAATGTAGGTATTTCAATATTGGCATATGTTTTATTAATTAAAAGTAACTGATTTTTGTCATTTAAATCAACATCATCTTTTAAAAGTGTTTTTTTACATTCATCACAATTAAATCGTTCAATACATTTTTTACCAATCCAGCCTGCGAAATAAATAACAGAACATTTTTCTAGGGTAGTACCTGTTGTAGCAACATCGTCTTTTTCTATTTTTACACTTTGTGTGTTTACCTTCTCTAGCATCGCAGGAGGTTCTTCCACTTGGTTCATATTTGCTGCAGGGTGTTCACCCTTTACCTGTTGGGATCGTGAATCACATTTTTTTTCCTGCTAAAAATATGTCTTCATCATCCTCACAATTTTTGTTAGGTAATTTTATTAAATTATTCAGTAATTGGCTTCTGAACATTGCTCTTAAATTTTTTGCAGTGGGGTTCTTGTTACAGCCTCCTTTCATTCTGTAGACTCCAAATAAATTTTCAATGACATCTTGGTTAAACCTATATGTCAAAATAAATTTAACTCCGCTTCCAACCGAAAACTCCTCAGATGACAGCTGAAGTATTGCATTAATTGTCTGTTGAATGCCATCAAAACAGGGAGGAGCTGTTAATTTTTTCACCCCATTCTTGTCAACTGAAATCTTTTTTAGTTCAGCAAAAACTCTTTTTGCTGTAGAAAGGGTTACATGAACCTTAGAACCAAGATTTTTTGTTATACCACATCGATATGGGTTCTTGTCAAATTTATTTTTTGAATTTAGAGAATCAAACATATCATTCACTAATTGGATGAAATTTGCAGTGTTTTTTTGCTGTATTATTCACCAACTCTCCACTTTCAACGGCCGTATTAATTGCTGCCGCAACTGAACAGCTAAATATTTGTGTAGCAAAGCTCACCTTCATTTTTTGAAATGTGTTGGGATTCAGGTGAACTGGAGTAAGTTTCTTCAGTGTTCTGCTTTTATTATTTTTATCTATATTGTAAACATGTACAATATCACTGAATGAAATTTCGCCATCATTTGTTAAAAAATTATTTTTTAAAAGATTCGTTCTTATGTTTTTTATCAAATGTGGAGTGTCGAAAATCGAAAAGACTTTTCTGCCATTTACAAAAAAGAAGGGATTTTCTATAGTTACTCCAAGCATTTTAATCGCTTTCACATTGGTGGTGGCTTGGTCACATATGATCGCCTTTGGCAATAAATTACTTTCAAACAGAATATCTATAATTTTTCGAACTAAATCTACTAATTTTTCTGCACTGACTGTTTTACCAGCCAAAAAGTATGCTAAAGGCATTTTCCAGCTGCTATAAATATCTCTAGCTATAAATACTAGTGCATATTTGGCATCAACACATGATCGCTCATTTTCTCCAAAGTCTTCGAAGCCTTCTATTAGATCATATTTTTTTGTATACTCTAAACTTGACATGATTGCCATTTCATCAAAGCAAACTGTACATGCTCTTTCTTTAATAATTTTCCCATTAAATTTATCTGCGATATTGTTAAATATGCTTTTGTTTACTCCTGGAAAACAGCTAGTGTCCTGTAACCAGTGTTGGATAGTCGAGGGTGCAGCCAAAACTACACCAGCTTCTAGCAAGTGTTTGTAGGCACTTGGTGATTTATAATATAGTCCAAGACAAAATTTTTTTTCATCTTCACTCCATTCCTTCTTTTTCTTTCTTAATTGCATTAAAGTTAGTACTTTTGAGGTCTCACTTTTAAATGCAAATTTATCAATATTTACAATATTATTACCATACATTTTTTTGCGCAATCTATTGTATTTATCTTTTTCTTTCTTTAGAGTTTTAGTAACATGATTAATGCTACTTTTTAGCTTCTTGCACTTTGGAGTATCACCATCATCACCTCTGTCAATCTGTCGTTTTCTAGATTTGGGTGTGCTAACATTATCTATAACGAAAGTTTCTTCTTCCTGATCTTCTTTCGATTTAAAACTTTTGTAAACTTTTGTAGGTGTTTTAACCTTTAATTCTGGAGAAAATTCTTGAGCTGTAATATAAAATTATTTGTTATTAAAGGACTATTAATAATTCATATTTTATATGAATCATATATAGTAACAAATATGCTACGGTCATTATTTTGGCTTGGTTGGGCATTGTGCACGTAAATAGGAATTTAAATTATATTATTATATTATATGTATATAAAATTAAGATTTAGAAGTGACGTGACGGGTGCACAGCGATGGGTGGGACACACTTCTAAACGTTTTTACTTTGACTAAATGTTTTTATTTTCAAGGATTCGAGTTTTTACTATGTTTACTAGATGTAACAGTTGCTTTAATTTCAGGGTTAAACATTTGTTGTATTAAATTGTGACATTTGGGACACCATCTTGTGACAGGTGAGACAAGTTACATTTGAATACATAGAATTTAAAAAAATACACTGTTTATATGTAGAACCATCATTTGTAAGCAATGTTTTTATAATTCTTATAATTAAGACATTTTAACACATAAAAAAAGACAATTAAAAAGTACAACATTTTTCCTGATGATTTTTAGTATCAGGAAATTCATGAAAAGTCTGTTTCCACTAGTTTTAACTATATATTTCAGTAAAATTTCTAAAATTTGATATATATTGATATGATACATAATCTTCAAGGATGTGGCAGGATTTTTCAAATTTATTAACGCATTTTACCTGAGTGACTTTGATTCATGTCATCATAGATAGTGTTTCAAGAAAAATAATAGGATTTATCAGTCCTTTAATTGTTTTTTTTGTGTTAAAATGTCTTAATAAGACAAAAATTATGAAATATTTGCTACTAAGATGGACCTCATATTAAGCAATGTAATTTGATTAATTCTGTGTACTCAACTATAACTCGTCCCACTCGTCACAAACTCACGTCCCACCCGTCACAACTTAACATATTAATTTCCTTAAAATTTATCAAAGTTATTAATTAAGTGTATATATAAAATAGAATTCTTAACATTCAAGTAATCATATAATAAAAAAATGAATCCATCAACTCAAACAGCCGGGTGTTGTGAGTGTCCCACCCGTAACAATTAGAAAATTATGTAAATAAATAGTCGCAGTTGAATTGCACGTCTGGCTTCATGATATTTTCATTTTAAGTCTAATTAACCAATGGTTAGGGAGAAATTACTTAAACTTCAAGAAAAAAGGAGTCAAAATGTCCCACCCGTCACTTTGGAATGGCCCATATTACAAAACAAACCTATGTACACTTAAACTTTTCTTTGTGAAAAGCAACCAAAATTCACTGAGAGCATAATGGTTTTGTTATAAATCGATTTTTGAGATTATGAAATTTTTTGTTGACGTTTAGTTGGAATCTAAAATTTGAAACATTGAAATATTTCTTATAATATGTCAAGTAAAACTAATAGAGAGACACAGTTATTTTCACATTTATAATAATTGTATGTATCTGCACCACTCTTTATTATTTGTTTAAGTGAATTTTGTACAAAATTCAACATAATATTAACGTATATAATAATGAATATTGACAGAAAAGAGTGTTCAAGTAGTTTGCACCAGAAGCTAAAAATGGCGCATTTTGTTATTAAGTTTCCAGTAGAAGCTGAATAGGTCGAATTTTTGGGCCTTTAAATTCTTTTTTAAATTGTAATGACATTACAATTTAAATGAAGTGTTTTAGTTTTTTTATATTTCATTACATATCACTACGCTTATATGTATAGGTTAATTCTGGACATTTTTTTGTGGTTTGTGTAGTAGACCCGTTGTCCATTTGTTGGTAGGTCAATGATAAGTACCTTTGGATGTCGATGGTTCAGGTGATTCTCGAGATGTTGATTGTATTGGTGATTCTTGAGAGTTCGTTTCAGTGGCTTTGTACGGCATTGGTATTGCTAATTTTGATAATCTTACCCTTTGAGCAGTTTCATTTTTAACATATTCTTTAGCAAAGTGGTCTATACATATGCATTTGTTACGTAATTGTTCTGGTTTCAGATGAGTAATAGTCATATTACCTAAAACAAATAGCAGATTTATGTAGAATAAAGAAAATAACATCAGAATATCGTGGTTAGTCTGGTTAGTGATTAAATATCTCACATCTTCTTTAAAACAAAGGAAAAAAACTTACCACAATTCGCGAGCCAAATTTGTAAGAGATTGTAGTTGTTCGTCGGGAAACGAAACATAGACTTTTGGCTGGCTTTATTATGGCAATTAAAGTAGGCACACTTGGACGGGGCCATTTTCCAATGATATTCCAATCTGAAGGCAAATTCCAAGTCCGTTTACAAGCAGGGTCGTATGTTGAGCGTGTCACGCACGTCAGATAAGTAAGAGTTAGCCGGGTAGCGTGGTGCAAGTATCAAACAAGTCCAATTTCAAAGTAGTCGTTGAAGGTCACATCAATATCGAAAAAAAAGAAAAATTCCACAAACCATACACAAAAGAATCGTAAACGATTATGAAAGTTTAAAAATTTGACATTGACACATCAAGCGTTATGTTACCTTCAAAATTCGTAGAAAATAAATAAATTACCTTATTTCCTTAACACTAAACTGTTGAATTTATATGAAAATTCACGATGTCATTAAATAAATTGTATTCATTATATTATTTCATTAATTATAAATCCGGAATATATATATAATCCTAAGATGATACAATATTATCTCGTGAAAAACTAAACGTTACTTAGTTCTTGAATAAATTCAAAAAAGTGCCATCTATACAATTTATGGCAAACTATCACGTCAAAAGTAATCTATTGAAAAACCTTCGATCTTTTCAACAACCTTTTGTTTTCACCAATTTTCAAAATTGTAAATAAATTTTAATTGATCGCTCCTAAAATGTTGTTTAAATCGTTTTACTTTTCGTTTTTATATTTTGTACTTCTTATTTAATACGAAATATCTAAAATTTTGGAGATTAAATACTTAATATTTTTCATTTTGTCCAAGTGTCGCCATCTACAATTTTAAATAAGAACTGCAGTTAATTTGTATGGATTGATACCCCATG
>NW_020653333.1:998225-1077118 GCF_003589595.1 Hyposmocoma kahamanoa
TACTTATTTACATTGCTCAAGGCTTCGTTCAAAAAGGCGGTATTTTACTTTAGTCCTATATTTTTTTGTAACGAGAAGCGTAGTTCAGAAATAAGGCTTGTTTTTATTTCTATTAAAATTTTGCAGGATGGATTTCCCAGAAAATCATGAAAAGTCTAAATTTTTTAAATTATATTTCTAAACGAAACATGCGACACTGTTTGCTACGTTCCCTAGCGGCATTTACGTGAACTAAATTCAAATTTGTAAATGTCAAACGTTTTCAACGGGTGAATTTGTGATACCAATTGTGTATCAAGGATACAATTGCTAAAGTTTGTTAAAAATTGCGTGATTTTATGACCAAGACGTGAGGTTAATCGCTTTAATGGTGTGATTTGTGTTTATTTGTGTATTCTTTGCGTGAATTCTAAGATGGATCCCTTCACTCAGGTAGGTTTCGTGTTTACTTGAATTAACGGCTATGTTTTAATAAAGATCAATGATAAACTATTGATTATTACTTCTGAATTCTTGTTTTAGCGTATGTTGGAGAGGGCAAGAGCTAGGCAGGAGAAAATTGACCAAAAACTTGCAAGTTCCGGTCAAGCAGTTCCAAAACGAAAACCTTTAACCCAGAACGCCTCTAACTTGAAATCGGAGAGTTCGCCTGTGAAATCCCCTGCCAGAGCCTCAAAAGACAGTGTAATATCGGATAGTGTATTATCGCCTAAAAAGAGTATAAAAGAACCTGTAACTCGATCGCCTAAGCGTAGTATCCAAAAAAACGACAGCACTTCTGTTGCGTCTCCACAAAAGGGTCGCAGTGACTTTATAGTGACCAAAAAGGAGTTTAAAAGCCCGAGAGGCAGTAAGAATAGCCGACGAGGGTCTGACGTATCTGTAGAGATTAATATTATGCACAGGAATGACATCCAAATTGAAGTGCAAGTGGAGGAAAGAGATGCGCCTATGAACGTGTATGATGCAACTTGTGGTAGTGGGAATGGTGTAACTATTAAGGAAATTGAAGGTGAGTGGAACTGTAATAAATCAACTCCTCAGTAGAACAGACCTTTGTGCAAGACTGCTTATTCTCAGAACATTGTACATTTTGAACACCTAAGTGTTCTTAGCTATGAATCTACCTATGGTCAACCACAACAACAACAAACAACAGAAACAAAATAATACACAAAATTCTGAAAACTCCTTTAGCTAAGCCTTATTTTGAATAACGAGATTATATATTTGTTGTCTTTTCATTGTATTATCACATCGGACTCTGTTCTTTGGTTGAGTCGAAATCTTTGAAAAATACCCCCAATTAATGTTAACACAAATTCTTTTTATTTATTTTTCATTTAAAATGTAATACACAACAATGTTTCTAGCTGCATTTTAAACCACTAAGGTTCATAGTTATGCGAATGGTATCCACACAACACATATATTCAATTAGCTAATAGAAAATTTTGCTAATATTTACATAATTTCCATAAATAATCTATCAATAACCAAAACGAGCATACAGAAATTGGATAAATACATTTAAAAACAATCAAATTTATCGCAATTGATTAAGCTGTTTACCAAGCAATTTTTAAGTTTACTTTTTATATTAGTGGTTGATAAATAATGACGTAATTCTAGCAGTAACTCGTTTATTAGACGGGGTAGAAGGTAGGTAGAAGTTCTTTCACTATACATATTATTCGCGTGACTCGTCTGGAACCGGTTGCTAACCACCGCTGGCGTACACACCGGGTGATTTATCACTTGTTTATGATTGTTGGTAAAGAGGAGCGTTTTTAAAAACATATACTTGAATTAAAATAGAGCATGCTCACGTACACACAAACTAAATACACATGCTTAAACAACTTACAAATAAAAAGCTCATCCTTGTGGTGGTGGTGGTTGATGTTGTCATCGACACCACACTTGGTTCTGTTATAGTGTATTATCATTTCTGACTTTATTCCTTCTCCAGAATATTTTTTGCCATCATGGTACGTAGTTGATGTCAAGAGAACCACTTATTCTTCTTTGGGACCTATGATACCACCATATACAGTGTTCTTGAAACCTGAAAAGGTGCTATAATCTTCTCTGACCTTGGTAGTCGTAAAGACTAGCGAAAACAATCATAAGTAAACTGAAAAATAATATAACAAGTACTGTCGCTAGCGGGTACACCCATACTCACTTTATTCGTATGTCGTCTCCAAAGACCGCGTGCAAACTGGTTGTTTCGCGGTGTGCATATGCATTAACTATTGGTTAGAAGGTACCTAGAGCCCCGTGCCGCCAGGGCGCTCAGCAAAGTTAATCATCATACATAAATACTCTGTGGTATTTTTTACCCAGTAATTTGTTTAAAAATGCTTTGCATGGAATAGTAAATATTTTAGAAAATGTCAATGCAAATATTGAAAACATCTATGACTGTCTCGTACATGAAATCGTACTTAAAATTGTGGAATTGAGAAAACACAATATGAAAAAAAAAATACTGAATGAATTTTATTGCGAATTATGTGATTATTTTCATTTATACGCAATTATCCATTTATAAACGTGAATATATTGTTGCCTTAGGGCGAAAAAACAATAAGTAGCAAATGTCCAATATCAATTGAACTAGACTACATAGACTTAGTCCGTGAACCATCCAGAAACAGTCATCAGAGGCCAAGTTGTAAGTCAAATTTGCGACTCAGTGACTTTACGACTTATGGCGACGATATGTGTATTGGTTTCATTCAGTTTTTCTTTTTTTAATTTTCAAATAGTTTTTTATTAATTGGACAATTTATGGCGACGATATGTGTATTAGTTTCATTCAGTTTTTCTTTTTTTAATTTTGAAATAGTGTTTTATTAATTGCACAATTTTGAGTTACGACAATATTTGGTTTTGTGTGCCGACCCCTCAGACGTAAAGTATCGTATGTCGAAATTGCCAAGTTTACAGGGAAGCATTTTAAAGTTCTGAATTCACTGAAATGAACTTAACACGTGACTTTGGCAATTCTCAGTTTCATTCAGCAAAGCTCGTTACTCAGATAGAGTATTATAAAATCCTAGATATCGGTTAGATGATCTATGGTGATCACTCTTTCAGTGAATTCAGAACTTTAAAATGCTCCTTTGTAAACTTTGCAATTTCGACATATGATACTTTATGTAGGAGGGGTCATATGAATGACTATATATAAGACATTGTAACAGATTTACATACTTAATTGTACACGAATTCATTGGACCACATTAGTTTCCTAATGACGGATGCAATACTCAATGCTATTAAAAACAAACTTTGTAGCAACAAAGTCAATAATAAAATTAAAGTAAATAAAAAACGCAATAATAAAAGTCACAAGAAAACAAAATTGACTGAGTCACAACCAATTTATCAATGTAAACCACAAACAACTAGTTTCTTCAAATAAACAAACTCAATTTTGCAACAAATTACTCACTCATTAGATAATTCTTGTTATTACTCTAAGTTGTTAATTATTGTTTTTGTAAACTAATTTCTAAGTACCTAAACCAATTACTTGAATGAAGATTAAAACAAATTCAGTAAAGCTGAGAGCAGTCTTATTTCTGCAGACTTTGTCAAAGCTGTCCCTTTGTCAGTCATTTAAAAATTGTGAAATCCTACTATGGATAATAGTGGTGATTGTTTTGTGATTGCGTTTAAAGGTAATTTTTGCTGATAAAAGTGTGGTGGTAGATTCATCATATTTTATCATATTTTATTGTTTTTCTGGATACTATATAGATTATAGTTTTGTTTTAGTTTAAATATTTATTGTTACCACTATCCGGATTGTATTCATTGAAATTAATACTTTAAATTATGGAGAGAGTTTTTTTTTGTTGTTATTTATGATCAGAGTTTGGGTACATGCTGGTTATGTTTACCTGAACTCAAGTAATATCCTAGAGTGGCTAACACCCTCCTCTGTTTTCGAGACAACATGCGATTATTGATATGTAGAGTGTCATATAAACCTTAATCGAATATTAATCGTAAATCTTATACTGTTGAGTAAAACTTTAGTTTCAGCAGTGAATTTGGTTATCAGTATATTAGAATAACACTGTGATCACCAATTCAGAAAAATCATACTGCAATGAGCAATGGTGTTTCTTTAAGTAATAAGCAGAGATCAGTATAGACGTAGTATATTTATTATAGAATAGTTATTACCTAAATTTTATAGAGTGGATATTACCTCTGTCTGAAATCTTGGAATGGTTAAAAATAAAAGGCGAAAAATCAAAATGAAGTAGTTAAATTCGACTTACAAATTATAAATATTTTGTTCTTCCTTTTCTAGAAAATTTTATTGATAGTTATGCGTTAAACATATATAACAATATACAATAGAAGTAATTCTGGTCATCCTGGAGGTATCCATTCTATGGTTCAATTCATATTGCGGCGGAATGGAATGGAAACGAATTTTTGTAACGATAACATGTTACATAGCATAATGAACTTTATATATATATATAACCAAAAATCACGTCTCACGTCTTCCGCGGAATTCGCGCGCATGCTCGAGAACGCCCGCGCATTCGCCGTCGGCCACGCCAGGCGAATGCGCGGGAAGTGGCGCGAAGGCAGGCGCAGTGTGACGTCAAAGGTCGACAAAATACTACAGCCTCAATACGTAGTCGCGAGAAAGCCGCGAATGATCGAGTATTCTAGGGACCGCGCAGCTAGGCGAAATTCACGCTTCCGTTCCTTCCGTTCCGCCGCTATGTAAATTGAGCCTATGTATTCACTTCCTTGACGTTTATTTCATTCTTTGATTATGACATATTCAGAGAAGTTTAAAACTTACCATAACATTGGGAGAGGCCTACATCTAATATCCTATATTTCATTAGAATTACTAAAGTAAACTTGGAACCATGTAATTTCCAGACGCCAAGCAGTCAAAGCCTGCTTTGGAGATGGATACGGAGAATAGACCTGAGCGAGCTGGTCTACGACAGAATGTCAAGTCTCGACTGGATAGACTGGGCAACTTATACTCAGGTGAGATCTTTATTTTTAAACATAGAAGCTTACATTTTACAGAAAAACCCTCTCTGCACTGACCTCTAATAATAGGATTATAACAGGAGAATGAAGAAAGCGTATGCCTTGTTACTTTTGGATCCTGGGATTGTGGTGCTAATGGCTTTTGGCAATCATATTTGATAGTTTCCTTCTGACAACAATATGATGAAAGTGCAAATCCAGTTTGGTCCCTTTAAGGTCACGTTTTGTCTTTTGTAAACACTTCAGATTTGTGGGTTTTGTAGAATCAGCTACCTATTACTCGCGGATTTCTGCTTGTGATTTCGGTACGGTGGGCAATGGATTTTATTATCCCGTGTTTCGCCGTCGTCACATGTTTTTATTATGTTGTTATAGTAAAGATAGGACGTTGTACCTTGTGTCTGTGTCTATGTCTGTTCTATCGCCTGTGCAATGATCAATGTTCTGAAGAACTGTTTGACATGATGCTAACAGCAACAATTTATCATCGCACCGCTCGCCACCGGCAGGGGGTCCATCCTCACACTCTGGAACCGCGTCGATCTCGTACTGTACGGTTTTAGAGGAGCTTCCTCACACGTACATTTAGGTTGCGGAATGAATTCCCTGTCGGGGTTTTCCCGCAGGAATACAGCATGGAGTTCTTCAAAAGGGGTATGAGAAGAGTCCTAAAGAGTTGACAACTCGCTCGTGACACCCCTGATGTTGCAGGCGTTCATAGATTTCCCCCCGTCAAAAAAATAAAAATAAAAAATGCTTTCGATCATGCGGGCCGTATGCTTGTTTGCTACCTAATATAAAAAAATACTGGGTTATACTTATTGGGAGCAAAGGTGGTAGGGGAAGGTGGAGGTGATCAAAAAGGTACTAACATTAAAAATAGGAAGTAGTCAGTTCAGAGATAATTCTCCGCAAATCCCATCTTAATAGGTTCGTTAGGCAATTCCCTTATGTAATGTGGATATGTAGTGGGTTGGTGAAAACCCAAAGCCTGAAGATGCAATACCAGTGGCGTAACGTCGATTTCTGTCGCCCGGGGCCAAACTTAAATTTGCTGCCCCATTATTTTCACGATTACAAAATTAGTTCGTTCGGGCAGGCTCGTTGTGTGTTTTTATGTTCGCCTGCCGTCGCCACTTTTGTGTTGTGTCGTCGCCATCATATCGTTGTCTCAAATAGCGGAATTTATTTTCTAATTTTAAGAAAAAAATTAATAATATTGACTACTTAGGGTTCGGTCGCGCTCACCGCCGCCCCCATTACTCTCTAGAACCCCTACGTTATGCCACTGTGCAGCACATTTCTAGCATTCACAACCCAGTGGTTGTGAACCATTGGGCGCCCGAGGTCGTCAAAGTAACGGTGCTTTAACGACCTCGGGGGCCCAACGGTTTGCACTACGAGTGTATGTGCGAGACTGTATGAGTCCCGGGTTCCCAGTAGGACCATTAGTTCTGTATTGTGAATTCCGTAGCTTTGGTAACTCATAGTATAGGAAATTCCCCAGTTTGAGATTGGGCAAGTGTAATTGCTGTGGGTGTCTGACACGTTATTACGTTTTTGTTATCATTTCACTTCTATGAAACGGTACACCCTATATGAAGCTGACTTGCTCGTATTATTCACATCCTATATAGATTACTTTGCAAAGCCCTTACACACTATTGGTTTCGATGGGAGTACAGACAACAGCGTTGGCCCTTTGAATAAACTTTTAGTCCATGGCTTTCATGCATAATTAATTTATTTGTGTAAACACAGTTGACACTTAGAAAGTATAGTATCAGAGCGCCTAGTGAAAAAAATCTGCATATAAACATAACGAAGAGATATTAGCTTACATACATTTAATATAATCATTAAAAGTTAACTATAAACTAGTTCATTTTATTGTTACAAACATTGTATGAGCTCGCAAATATCGATTTAATCAATATATTTTTTTTGTATAAGGTCCCTCTAATGCGTGCACATACACAAACTCGTGCTAAGCTTGCGCAAGTTCCTTGGCGATGAAACTCGACCGTGTAGACGGGCCTTTAGAGCACAATGATTCAAGCTGCGATACGATATCTGATATTGATAAAGGATGTCTCATGATTTGTTTCATTCAAGATTAAGGAATTTGTTTATTTGTTCTTGAACTTAATACGTAAATAGACTGCAGAAGGATTTTGTAAAATTTTGTATCGTTATAGGCGAGTTAAGTTTTGAAGTGTTACGATTCGACGTAAAATAGTCGTTAAGTGTAAACGATAATTTATAACTCATTTTTTGTAGACACTGATTCCTTTTTCAGTGTTCATGCGCAATATCGGGCAACTTATACTTAAAATATAATTTCTAGACCAAAGGTATTATACCTGTACCTTAGTTATAAAATAAATGTGTGTAATCAACAGTGATCGGAATTGAGGGAGTTAATCTGTCTAAAGTATAAACATTTTCTTAGTATGGACATACCCATTTCGTCATCAATAAAATGTCATTTTTACCGTTTATTTTCTAAACATTTCAAAATATGGTACGTTCTGTGGCTTAGTTAGCATAGCGTCAGGCACGGTTTGCTAGAAGACGTCGGTTCGAATCCGATCGAAGGAATTTTTTCTAAGTCTTCGATCTTTTTATTAATAATTATAACAAACTAGTGCAGTAATTTCACATAAAAAAAAATAAAAAATAAAAATTTCAAAATACAGGTTGTTTTACGTTAATTTTTTAAATTGCTAAAGTGTATAAATGCGTAAGTTCCTATAGAAACACAGTCATCTGTAAACATTGACTTACAAATAAATGGACGACGGGTGTAATACAAAAACCACGAAAAAAATGTCCCAAGTCAACCTATTCGAAATTTAAATTGTAATGTCATCGCAGTATCGCGCTGTCAGTCGAACAAATGAAGACTAAAGCGGAGTTTGGCGCTCTGTATACGATTTTAGCGCCTTGCAAGTGCGGACACTTTTTAGCGCGGACCCGACGTCTATATAATTGTAAGTCAATGTCCGTAAATATTATTTTTTGGGAAAGTAATTTACAGTAATTTGTAGCAAATACTTTAATAAGAAATAATAATTTGACGCCAATGTATTCAAATTTCAATAAATAATGCGCAATATTTTTTTTTTATATTAAACATAATCAGTTCCGAGAAATCTAGGGTATTGTAAAAGGGAACGTCCACGTTATTTTTTAGTTTAGCTAAATTAACTCCCTCAATTCCTATCACTGGTAATTAATTAATTATATACATATACAATTATTTCTAGCAATTCTGGTTTTGTGCCTACTGAAATGTTCACATTAACACGAGTTTAAAGCATTTAGTCGACGACACGTTGTACACGCATCGTTACCACAATAGAACACCCATTTTGATAATAAATTTTTATCATTTGCACGTGTTGCGCGACGCTGTAACTTGCCATGACTGAAAAACGAACAGATTTGACAAAAGCGGCCTCAACAACATGGCCACCATGAACTGTCAAAACTACCCGCCCTTGGAAAACCAGTTATTTAATAATCCATTTTATATTTCAGACAAGCCCAACCTGTCTTCACCTATCCACCGCACTGAGGGAGAGTTCTCCTCAGCCACCCCGCCGTCTGCCGACACGCCGCGGCCCGTACAGGAGCGCAAGCCCTGCGGGAAAAAGTTCGACCGACTGGCTGCTCTAGCTGATCAGATTAACAACTGGGAAGACGATCTTTCGCACCATAACTTTGTGAGTAACTGAAAATTACACACTATTATTTCGTAAAATAGATAAATAAATACACGTTTTTGTATACTCTGTATACTTTATATACCCTTTATAACATAGTATAATTATAAAATACCGTAATAATTCGTCCAGCCTTAGTATATTTCCCAAAAGATCATAACGGTTGAAAATCAAAAGGAGGTCCACGCTTGTGATACGAGACCGAACTTTAAGTAGTTTACTGTAAGGGACATAATCGGGTAAACAAAGGAACACCCATCCCACTGTCTGTCACTCCGTCAGTGGGCCAGCAGGCAATTACAATATGGGTTATAAAACAGTAGTGTTATATTTTCTTCATTCCAGCATTCAGAACCAACAAAGAAATCAACCAAGTCAACTGCAAGGAGTGATAAACTAGAAGATTCTACACTAGACGTCTCCATACACTCTTTTAAAGACATTAACAAGGTGCTGACCAGCTCTAAAACACAAGTACGTACTGATTAATGTGTATGTACACACCAGTTTATTTGGGCCCCAATTCTGCTAATTGAGAAATGATGTGAAGATTATATTGCAATTTTGGTATTTGTTATTTTACTAAAATTTCGTTTCAATGGCAGTTGAGTCTCAATAGAGTGTCAGTACAATGGTATTGATGGCATTAATTCATTCAATCATTGACGATCGATGTTATTATTATTATTATTATTATTATTAAGATGTTGCCCTAGTAAAACTACAAGGGAAATTAATATGCATTGCTTAATTTTTTACTGGTTTAAGCAGCAATTTAGTTTTCAAATTCATAAAAATATAAAACGACATCGACATACCATTTCTCTCTCACTCGCAATCGAAGAGCAGAATATCAAAAAATTGCAATGGCAGTTGAATAATAGTTCGATGGCTAGCCAACAAGCCACTTCTTTTAACTTTTAGCAGTCTACCAAACGTACATAATCCTCGAATTGACACTGTCGACACACAATTAAAATTAACAGACTTTGGACCCTGATCTCAAACTACAGAATCCTCTATTCTGTGAGTACCAGAGAACCGAATTCACTCCATAATTACTCCTCAGACTTATAAAATGATAAATAATTATTTGTAAGACGTTTTTACGCCTTAATTTTTTTTTAAATACTCGTTAATTAATTATAAATTTAATATTAAAAAATTGAGTAAGAGCAGTTGTGGCTCAATAGGCGAACAGTTGCTGTTAAAATGAGAAGTTCATGATTCAGATCCTAATAGCGCACAGTCAATAAGTATACACTTTTGTTCGAATATTGCCTTCAGTTAGTAGCAGTAGATCTCCTTGTGAAAGAGTACATCCTATTTCTGCCGCTACGCAGTAATGTCAGCATTACTGTGTTCCTGTTTTAAGGGTGCTGGTGAAATTACAGGCACATGGGACTTGTCAACTTATGTCCGGGCGAGTTACTCCGGGCGACGGGCGCAGTGGTGGTGCCCCTCAGACCTTTGCAATTTAAAGCTCTCAGTGGTACTGTAACTGTTAAAGACAGGCGTGTAGCTTGCCATCAGGCGCACGACTTGTTCGTCCCGTCACTTGATGTTATAAAATAAACTCTGTCAACGTGTAGCTTGATGTGCTACGGTCTGTACCTATTTCACTTCAATTTCTAAGTTAAGTACTTCTCGCTAACATCGAAGCTAAGTATCGTTGAAACCTGCAAGGCATTCTTTGCGATGCACGGTGATTCACGCTCCACACTAAGGCGGTCATAAATACGTAACTCCGAAATTATTATTATTTTTTTATTTTATTACGTTAAAATATGATTAGGTAAACGTAAATTAATAAAATTATACATTTTAAAAAATATTTGACAATATTTAGGTGTAAAAATGTCTCGCAGTAATTTTGTTTTTAGACGATGTATCTAAAACATTTTATACTGCGACTTTTAATGGTAAAACTGTGTAAATAATGATAATTTGTATTAACAATAACCACAAATGAATAAATTAAAACAATAAAAATACATAAAAAAGTTCATTTTACAAAATACAAACAAAACACAAATTATACCAAAATACATTAAATCTCAACAATATTAACTTTAAATACATAACAAGTCTAATACAGCTTTTGACAGTACACCTTTTTTTTTAACAGGTAACTTTCGTAGACCTGTTATGAAGGGATCTGAATGAAGAAGCAGCCTATTTACTAAATCTGTGTTGGTCACAATGCGACTCATTTTACGCGTATGATTTTTTCTAAAAGACTTGATGTATTTGTTAGTCGCTTCAGCTGCTTCTTCAGACAACTCTCCGATTGACAACAAACCGTAATCTATAACATTAGCACCATGAATTAGAACTTTGTGAACGGAAGCAGGCATGTTATACCACGGATACTCGGCAACTAACTGCCGAGCCGTCTCTAAAGCGAACTCTTCGAAGTTCGTCTTATTAATATTATATCCCGAATTTAAACATTGAAGGATGATCCAGCAACGATCTAGGAGATCCTTCTTGATCCCAGTAATTTCAGCGGAAATTTCTGAATTCGAGAAAAACCGCCTGGCTGTATTACCATCGTTTGATGTTCCGCTTCCGCCACTTTTAGGCTTATCCACTATAAGCCCTAATCTTTCTCTAAATTGAGTCTGAACATATGATTTTTTTGCAGCAACAAGCATTTTGTCATTAGCGGACCTAGCTTGCCATTTCCTAACATCTAACTTGTACGCGACATGAACAAAATATTCAAAAAAACGTATTAACGCGTGAAGAGGTGATAAACCAAATTCATATTTACTCTCATCGACTTCCTTATTTAAACATTCGTCAATTTTGTTCATTTCACTGGGCAAGGCGTTACAAATAAAACATTTTGATGAAGAAACACCACTAAGTGCATTACACACTTTACCATCTACCATAGTAAGTTGCAAACAATGAGTAATGCGATATTCGCGATCTTCTTCCTTGAAAACAGTAGGCTGCAAGTTCCTTATTTTATCTTTAAAATGAGCTTCTTCCTCAACTGACACTGCAGTCGATTCCTTCAAATATCGGAGGCGTATAGGACGACAGTATCGAGTTGATGAAGGACGAGGATTTTTCCACAAAACTACTGAATTTTCTTTGTTATCTGTTGTCAAAACAAGCTGAAGTGGCACATACGAAGTAACAAACAGGCTACTGTCTTCAAGAGTGGAGTCAGAAAAACACTGTTTATATTCTGAATGCCCTGTACTGCCATCGAAACCCCATTTCCCTATCAAAGATATCTTATCTAGAGACTCATTAGGTACACTATCCAAAACATCTTTTTGAGACTTGAGAATCCGATTAGCAGTATGATCTAATAAACTTTGAAGTTCGACTTCGGCGGATGATTCTGTAACAGTAATATCTGAAGGATAACAGTGTTTTTTAGATTCCACGACACTTTGGTAAGATGGGAAAATGGTTTTTGAAAACTTATTGTCTATAAATTTCTTTACTAATATATATTGATGTCGAGTTAACTGAGCTTCAACAATGAGCGATAAAACTTCGCTAGAATCGATTTCAGGACAAGACAAGCTATCGGACGCATTGAGCAATGACTGTACAAGAGAAGGGTCTTGGTTAGACAAACTAGCCAATCTTCTCCTTTTTGTACGTTTACTGGTGTCGTCAAAGTTAATTCTCGGACGGCCATGCGATGAAGAAGTTGATGGTTTAACTTCGTCAAAGCTCTGAGATACACGTAACTCAGTTCGCTGTACATCAATATTTTCAACGACATGCAGCCAATCTGAATATTTTTCTAAGAATTTAGATCTAGTACGATTCGACTTTGCCCAGTAGTGGGAAATTCGTTTACAAATATTCTTAATTTTAAGGCTTAAAGTCTCTAAATCAATATTTTCGATGTCGTCAGAAAGGGATGATGTTTCGGTCAAAGTGCTCAGGACGTGTTGCATTTTTTCATTTGGATTACCCACTTTAGAGTGCCAAATATCAAAAATTGTCATCCTCGATACAGAACATTTGAAAAATGTACCTAAAACAATATGAAAGCTGAACTTTAAAAAAAATTAAAAATTCAATACTATGGACATGCATACTTTGACACCCCTTTAAGCCAAGAAGAGGCAGCAAGATGCAAATGAAACTTATAGCTCTTAATAAGGACATACTCCTTATTCAAAAACCATATACCTCAGGTGCAGCTCAGCGCAGCCAAAAGTTGTAGGTCTAAAGGAAATTAAGTTATGCCAAAAATTTTCACCAAAAAACTGCCTTCAATAAAAAAATTATATAAAAAAAATATGCATAAAAAAAATTAAAAAAAATTGATAATAAAAGTACATACCATGCTCTTGGATCTCCATGCTTTCACAACACGTAAACACTTGATTTGGAATAGTGACACTCAAAAACAAAGTGATTAAGTTTCGATGACTCACACGTGGTGATAATTAGTCTCGCGATGCGCTCACTTCCGATGCACAAAAGTGAATGATAACGTAACCTAATTACATTGATATTTATAGTTTTTGGAAGCTTGTTAACTAGTTACTAACTTAGTGAGTTGATCTAACCGGGATAAGCCAATGATTTTTTTTGATTTATGGCCTATGGGGGAATCACAGTGCGATGGTTGTTCACAGTCTTCGAAAGTGTAGAATCCTTAACCTGCATGGGGCTAATGTGGCGGACTAAACCGCCTGCATGAGGAAGACCTGTGTTCGGAACTGTAGTGTATAATGATCTGGTGACGATAGTACCAAGAACCATATAGTCTACTTGAGGCCTATGGTTATACTGGTGTGTCCCACTTACCAAGGTCCTCTGCATGCTGCTTCGTCCCAATTAAGTAATCAAGTAAATTCATTCTTTCGCAGACATCAGTGAACTCTCGCACGTTCACAAAACCGTCGAACTTCACGAACCAGTGCACGAGGCTCGATAAGAAGATAGTAGCAGATCTGGTAAGTACCTAGAATGTAAGTTCGCATATTATGCCTATGTTTCCTGATTTCAGACTTGGAATTTGTATAAGAGGGTAACCTATCACAAAGTCGAAATTTTTTTGTCCGAAATAACGTTTGTTCGAATTTTCATTACACCGAAAATTACTAATTATTACACCGAATTATATCGAAACAGTTGTTCTTTCAGGATATATTGCATGTTTATCGCAAAGACACGATTAGGTTAGGTTAAGTTAGGTTTAAAAGAAAAAACATTTTGCTCTCAAAATTACTTTCGAGGTTATGAAATTTGACAAACGTTATTTCTGGAAAATGTCATTTCGAACTACTGATAGGTAACCGTATAAGAGAAGTTAGACTAAAATTTTCGCTTTTTGCCATGATATAGTTAATAGCGACATCTCTAGCCAGGGCTGGTAGTTATAAAGTTACCTAACTGGGTGACGAAATACTTTCATAGATAGCGCTACGGCTAAAAAGTCGTTGAAAAACCAAATACAAAGATCCGATAACAAGGACATAAAAAAATCGTGACGTCGATATCGATAATCGATAGTCTCTGCCACGGTAAGCTAGAAGACGTCGGTTCAAATCCGGCCCGATCGAATGAATTTTTTCTAAGTGTTCGATCTTTGTATTAATAATTATAACAAACTAGTGAAGTAATTTCATAAAAAAATATTGAATATCAATTCAATACAAATTTAATTTAAAAAAAATCAATTTCCCAACAATGGCACCTTTACGTCAAATCGCTGTAATTTTCTAAAATTACCTTTCATAGTTAACGCTGTATCGTCAAATCTAGAGATGTTACTTAACGGTATAAAATTATCATAAATTGGTTTCTTTACACTCTCTTATTAAAATCTGAATTCAAGGTCTGATATTATGAAGTCGTATAGGGAATGCTTATGTTGTCAGGAACAATTTCATTAAAATTTGCAGGTTTTTTAATTTTTTAAATTAGCGTCTTTTTTGTTTCTCAAAATGTAATTTTCAGATAAGTTAAATTTTTAATTACTAAATAAAATTGTTAAAATAAATTTGGAAGTCTCCATTAGCAGGGTAAGTTATTTTTTAATATTTCCATAAAATTCCAAAATCTTTCCTTGAAATAACGAAAGTCAATTTTAGAATATATATTTACAATTAAAAATAATGTATCCTATCGTCTTTCGCAACTAACCAAAAAGCTTCCTATGATTGGTACAATGGTGTGGTGTTGGTAATGTTATGAATAAATAGCTGTTATGAAGAAACATAAATAATTATGTCATCCAATGGTTTAATATCCTATATACTAAGTTATATTTTCACGGAACGAACCTATTATAAAACGGCAAAGTTGCATCATGTTGTTAAAGTAAATGAATTTATTAACCTATATTAAAATACAAAAACTGGCTCCGTGGCCGAACGGTTACCACCCTGGACTGTCACGCAGAGGTCCTGGTTTCGATTAGGAGAGATATTTGTATGGCCTACATTTGTTTCTTTCGTGAGTTTGGATGTAATTTGTGGTTGTACAAAGACAACCACTATTGCAATATGCGCATGCCACCCGCGTTACAGGCTTTCCCTAGTGCATGAGTGTGTGCATTATTATTATTATAAAAAAAATTAAATTACGTTCAACAAAAGTAATAATATAAGAGATAGAGAGCACCGCTGTTTAATAGTGTTTTCTGTTTGAAAAAAATATAATGGCCTGAATTTGCAAATCATTTTCCGTTCATTATGACCACTAAGTTGGAAAACTAATTTGTTAGGTGAGCCGGTGGAAATTGTGTTGTATGGATCTCTGTTACGTTTAATTGAGCTCTTTTTTATATAAAATGTAAGTACGCATTGGACCTCCATCTCACCTGATGGAAAGTGACGGTAAGGTCGACGATAGAGCATGCACACCTAAATAATGACTATTCACTCTCGCGTTTGAAATGCCCAAGTTATAACGTTCAGGGTACAAGTCTGCAGGCAGGGAATTTCATTCCATAGCCGTTCGCCATATATATGTGGAAACTTAATGCTTCGTGCGATTTTTGGAATATCCGCAACATAGGGGTGGAACCCATGCATGCACCCAGCCCCCCGGTGATGGAAAGGGGAATTCGGAATTAAATCGTGTAATTCCATCGCATATTTTCTGTGATATATTCTGTAAAATACCGATAAGCAGGCAACTTTACGGCGGTGTTCAAGGCTCTGCAGCTTCGTTTCCACTAATTCTGAGTCACCTAAAAGCCTCTTGACACGGTTGTCAATTGAGTCCAACGTCGCCAATTGCTATGTTCTCCTTATTGCTCGAGGGTATTCAGCTTTGATACTAGAAAGAAATACACGAACTGTACAGTAACTTCAATTGAACCTATTCTTAGAAATAACTTAATAGTAAGAAAATTTTCCGTTTGTGTTCCTATAGTCTAGATTATCAGCTGATTAATCAAGCGTATTAAAACGGTATGGAATAACTTGTCGAGAGTGCGTAATCGAATCCATGCTTAAAATATCATAAAATTTAATTGGTAAGCATCCCGCGCACGTTTACGACTTCTGGTAGGTCATAAACAGAGAAATCTGTGGAGTTAGACAATGTATAAGTTTGTCTGTACTGTAGATAAAATAATGCAGTAATTTGCACATTAATGAAAGAATTAAAGCTTAAACGATAAATAATAATAAAAAAAGAAAATATCATAAAAATAATGTTTTATGATCGTTGATAGTAGATAGATAGGAGTAGAGCTCCTTGTAAAAGAGTTCGTCCAAGGACGTACTGTCACTTTACCTGTTTGGTTCGTTTAGTTCCGGTTTTGCAGCGTAAGGGTGCTGGTGAAAATACAAGCACATGGGACTTTTCAACTTATGTCTCAGGTTGATGGGCGGAAATTCAGTGCATCTCAGATCTTGGCGATTTAAAGCTCTGAGTGGCATTGCAACTGTTATGGACAGGCGTCTCGCTTACCATCAGGTGCACGACTTGTTCGTCCCACCACTTTAAAAAATTACGCCATTAAGACATTTTATAACATAAGAAATATAAATGTATGAGTACTGCCGCCGTAGCATGGCTACGCGTGATAGTCGCAACGCGCGCAATAAAATTGAAATAAGCGGGCGCTATTGGCTGTCTCAATAAAATCTAATTAACATGCGTAGCCATGCTACGGTGGCTGCTATTATATATTTTTTAATTTACTTATGAGGAATGGGCATAGACCACCTCTCCCACGAGATACTGAAATTTAATATGTAAATTATTATTGATACAAAGATAACACAAAGAAACATTCCTACGATCCGACTGAACACATACGCACATTGAGGCAACAGATCCGGCTCATGACCACTCCGGTCGAAGAAATTGTTCTTTGTTCTTGTTTGATCTTTGCATTAACAAAATAGTAGAATATTTTCACAAGAAATAGATGAATATCATGGTAATAAATACATCATGATATTCAACAATATATTAAACATACAGGTTGTCCGATAAAGAATGGATAAGCCTGAAATGTCTTATGGCAGAGCTTATAACTGTTCCAAAAAAAAAAAATGTGTAAAGAAAAGTATATCCCAAGTAGTACCTAAAATATTTTAATTTTCTTTAAATTTAATTATTTTCACCTTATTTTACGTTTTTGTACACCACGACTACAAGTTAATCAATTCTTTCGGTATTTTGGTGTCATAATATTCTACATTAACTGTGCTATATAGATAGGCAAAAGATATATGACTAACTATTGCACTTTAATATTTTTTTTAAGTTTAATTCTTTTTTCAGTGCAAATTTGTTTTTTAACATATTTTAAGCGTCTTTGATATAAAAAAAATGTACCTTGGTGGCTAACTATTCTAAAATAATGTATGTTTGAAGTAGTTTTCAAAATGTATAATTCATAATTGTAGGTAATTTAAATAGAAAATTATTGCCAGTCATGTGCAAAAGGAGTAAATTTCACTAAAAACTATGTTATGTTTTCAAAATTGGACCATTCTTTGTCCTGAATTGTGCTTGACCATTGAGGTTTAATAAGAAAACAATATTTAACGACTTTTAACGGCTCTACACAAGTCTCAAAACAGCAAGTACAACGCGAAACTTAAATAGCCTTAACAATGTAACTTCGACTCCAGTTTTTTTGCCGATCTTATAAATACCCCTAAACTGTGGACTCCGTTTGACGAATAGCAAAATATTTATATAGAATAGCAAAAAAAAAGCTGTGTACAAAACCAGCACGTACAATGCAAAATTTCATTAGTCCTAACGGGATAATGCCGACTCCACAGTTCCTTTGGCCATCTAATCCCAGATTAATATCACGACTATCGCAACGAATTGTCGCGACGCCTGTCAATTTATGTCTCTATTTGCATATGATTAATTGACTGATTAACATACAAACTTGACCTGGTTTTCTGGCTAGACACAAGTAAGATAAATTTAAAACTTACCTATAACCTAGATTCAACTTAGCCATTCAATGTTGTTATACTTTTCCAGTTTTATTTATCCATGTTTAACTATTTATTTAAAAAAAGGTTTTATTTTAAAGGTGGCCGAACGGTTACCATGCCGGACTGCCACGCAGAGGTCCCAGGTTCGATTCCCGGGCCGGGTGAAATATTTGTGTGGCCTACATTTATTTCTCTCGTGAGTTTGTGTGTGTCCATGACACTCGCTTCTCAGGGTTTCCCTAGTGCGGGGCTATGTTCAGGGTGTGCGTTATTATTTATAAAAGCAAGAAACAGCCTATGTTTGGTCCCACTAGGGCACAGGGCTCCTCTCGCAAGGGAAGAGCTTGGGCTGTAGTTCTCATGCATTATTGAATTGTTTTGCAAATGTGTGCAGGTTTTATCACGATGTTTTCCTTCATCGAAAAGCTCACGGTAAATTTCAATTTTCACATGTGATTTCGGAAAAACTCAGGTACAAGCCCGGATTCAAACTACGCCCTCTGCTTGAGAGGTGGTAGGTCAAATATTAAAAAACTTTTTGTTTATTGGCCATGCCCTATTTCGTTTCCCCTTTCTGTAGGTTCTGCTATTCAATCTGCTTCCATATTACATTTTGAATTTCGACGTTGCAGAATGGTTGACTAATCTTGAAAAGGGCATAAACAATACGTATAAATAGAAAAAATATTGTGATTGTTACAATAACGAATCAAATGAAATAAGATAATGTCAAAAATATATAATATGCCTTAGCATCTGATTGTATAGCGTGAATGCATAGCAGCCGCTGTTATTGTTTACGCAATACAAATAATCAAAATAATAAATAAGTAATATTAAAAATTATTATTAAATATCACAATAAAAATGGTTCAATTATACAAAAATAAAAAAATATGAATACATAAACAGAAATCAGCCGATTTCTATATGGTAAAGACTACGCTCTGCGATTGCTTCTCAAACATCCATAGAAGGCATATGTGTAAATATGAAAAGGTTGTAAACCGCCAGTGTCGCGAGTAATGAAATAAACTACTCGGTCCACATAAATTTATTACATAATAAGGCAGAAGAATAAAAATAAAAGGCAAGAGAAGGCTGTAACAATAAAAACAGTATAGAACAAAGGTGCAATATGAAATGGGATTTACCCCAAAAGGGCCGTATTTTCTACAAGTATTAGTTAGGTTACTTGATTTTAGTGATATTAGACAATTTCTAAAACACAGTTTCTGGTGAAAACGAGCAGGAGTGTTCGCTTCAGACATTAGGTAGAGAGTGACGACGGAACGACACAAAGTGAGAATGAAAGGGCGTGTCAAAATTCAAAAATAAGTGGCCAGGAACCTGACGTACAAACTAGAAGCCGCAAAAGAACAGTAACGCAAAGGTACTAAGGTAGTTCTATTCATAACTACAAACCTAATTTTTTTGTGCCTTAATAAAGCATTACATACTATTCGAAGATAACGACGTCTTAATTATGCTTAAGAGGGACACCTTGACGCATATTGTGACGTCATTGTTTCCAAACATTTAGACCCATTGAAGGAACCTATTTCGACTTGAATAGCACTTGAAATGCCCTTTGTGTAAAACAATAAGTTGTAAAGACGTTTAACGACGTTTTGGTTCCACTTAGGCAATTTTTTTTTTAGGTTATTTTTATGGGATTTTGGGGATTTGAAACTAAAATTAATAGTTATGTTATGAGAGAGAGAGGAGTTTGTTAGTTTATGTGTCATTCGTAGCTCGAACCTGTTCATAAACGTAAATTAAAATTATATATATATTTTTTTATAATATCAAGTGACGTGACAAACAGGTCAATTGCCATGTGCCTGTAATTTCACCAGCACCCTTCAGATCCGGAACACAGTAATGCTGACGTTGCTGCTTGGCGGCAGAAATAGGTAAGGTAGCAGTACTTCGCTGGACGAACTCTTTTACAAGGAGCTCTACTGCTATTGTATAAATTATTATTTACATTTATATTATATGTATAATGTAAATAAATGTCTGAAATAAAATTTTTAATAACTCTCCCAAGTCGTAAAATACAATAATAATAATAATGTGCCAGAAAATCACACTAATTGGTCTCAAACTAGGGAATTTCTTGTACTGTGCCACTACGTAGAACACCTAGAACCAATTTAGACAAGTTCATTTCCCCAATTGGCCCTACCGGAAGTCGAATTCAGGACCTCCAAATGCAAGCCGTTAGGCTACCGAGGTCGTCCAAATTCGTACATGTGCTTCGATTGTGTCATTGTTTAATATACAGGCTTTTTGCTACAATTCTATAAACGAGGTCCTGTGTAGGTACATGAAAACATAGATATATTCGAAGTAGGCTCGTAAGCTAAATTACAGAAAAATCTGCTTCGAACAGAGTCGCAGGCAATTACTAGGTCAACTACAACCCATTCAATTCTTTCAAAACCTTTTAAAAACCTGTGCCGAAAACCACACAGGGCGTTTTACGCATTTAGTTTACGAGCTCGCATTTTCGGCGCGGGCGCACGCCGTTTCGAATGCACAGAAAATATTCTTTTGTTTCGATTCCAGCCCACCCAAAGGGAATTGCTATTTTTAGTTGCTAATTTAGGTCTACAGTTGTTCAAATATTGAACTAGTTCAATGAGTGGATAATGTGTTATTGCAGTTAATTGCTTGGTCAAAGGCATAAAAGAGTATTTGCTATGGTTATAACTAAAGCTTTATTTTTTTAAATAAAGAAAATTCTGGGGCCTCAACAGTTTTTTGACATTTTCTAGACTTTGGAATATCGAAACTTTTTATACCTAAGTCACTGAATTAAACAGTTTAACCACGTGAAACCACTTACCCGTCTTATCCATCTTATCCATCCAGTCAAAAAACATCCGAATTGGATTCAGTAATTTTTTGAATTTTCAAATCGTGTCTTCTCAATTCCGCCATTTTGAGTTATCATTTTGGTTCATATGCGAATTATGAATGATAATGGAACTATTATTTATAATTATTGACTCGTCTTTAGGTAAATTATATCAATATATATTAATACTCAAGACATTAGTAGCAGTAGAGCTCCTTGTGAAAGAGTTCGTCCAGTATAGTACTGCCACCTATTTCTGTCGCCAAGCAGTAATGTCAGCATTACTGTGTTCCGGTTTTGAAGGGTAAGGGTGCTGATGAAATTACAGGTACGTGGGACTTGTCAACTTATGTCTCAGGGTGACGGGTGCAGTGGCGGTGCCCATTACATCTTTGAGATTTAAAGCGCTGAGTGGCACTGCAACTGTTATGAACTTGTTCGTCCCGTCATTTGATACTATAAAAAAAACACAATATTAAAGCGCTGGCTTGTCAAGCAATCAACGTATAATTTAGTACGAGTGTATTGATTAAATAAATATAATTAATTGTAATTTACATTGACTTACAAATAAATGGACGACGGGTCTAATACAAAAACCACGAAAAAAATGTCCCAAGTCAACCTATTCGAAATTTAAATTGTAATGTCATCGCAGTATCGCGCTGTCAGTAGAACAAATGAAGACTAAAGCGGAGTGTCGCGCTCTGTATACGATTTTAGCGCCTTACAAGTGCGGACACTTTTTAGCGCGGACCCGACGTCCATATAATTGTAAGTCAATGGTAATTTAGTATAAAATTACAACTTTAATGACATGTAAATATAAATTTGCCAATGAAGAATGAACAACTCTACTCACCAAAAAAGGACGCGGCAAAAAACCCTTATTGTCCGTGTTATTACTACCAGCTATACTATCAGTAGTAACACGAGCAATAATACTTTCTCGTATAAGAAACTAAATCTCCTAGATTTACTATCTCATTAAAAGAGATACGCGCAAAAAAACTGAATTAAACTAAATCACCTGAATTTACTTATAAATAGCTTTCTCCAATATCAATGGAAAGATGGCAATCGTCCTTTACTGCCATCCACTAACTAAAACCCGGCTAAGTGACAGATGGTCCAATAACCGTTTTAAATAGCAAAAAAATATAGCACAAAATTATCTTTTAACAACAGTTGAAATTAGTTAACGTGTTAGACTTATCGAACCTTACCCTAACGAGGCATAGCTGAAATATCATTAAACAATTACAATATTCTTTAGGTTATGGTTTTTTATGATATCTCAAATAAATATTTAGTTTATTTGAGTTATCATAAAAAAATTGGCTAGCGGACGGCAGTTTACATAATCGTAAACATACAGCACGAATGGATAACTTGGTAAAAACAATAAAGCTTGTGCTGTAAACATTGCGGTTACTCAATGTTTATGTTCTCGGGAACTACAAAGCAAATTTAAATTTACGTTGCACATGCGAAATTTAGGACAGCAATGAGGAAAGATAGTAAATGGAATTGGGGTAACACTATTATAGACAGTGTGGAGTGATAGGTTGGCATGTTAGTTCTACTGTTGTACTCATGTGTACATATTGCTGATTTCCATGAAGAGTTGCCCAAAATAGTATATTTTTTGTCGTGTTCACAATTTGGTTTTTTATTGTGAATAAGACACCGAGGTAGGTTTTTAGCAATGTTTGATCTTGTAAAAATCATCAGTCCTTTTCCCAGTTATAGTTTATGGATCACAACCATAAAGTGAATGTTTAGTTCATTTCCAGTTAACCGATTGTCTTGAAATTTTGTACACTATATAAACCCGAAGATCGAGTTTCTGTCGATGTAGTTTTACTTTTTAGTAGCAGTAGAGCTCCTGAAAGAAGTTCTGTCCTGTGAAAGAGTTCGTCCAGGGAAGTACTGCCACTTTACCTATTTCTGCCGCCAAGCAGTGAAGTGAACATTACTGCGTGCTGGTTTTGAAGGGTAAGGGTGTGGTGAAATTACAGGCACATGGGACATGTCAACTTATGTCTCAAGGTGACGGGCGCACTGGCAGTGCCCCTCTGATCTTTGTGACTTAAAGCTCTGAGTGACACTGCAACTGTTATTGGTAGGCGTGTCGCTTACGACCAGGCGCACTACTTGTTCGTCCCGTCACTTGGTAGCATACAAAAAAGAAATATTTTCTCCACTCGTGTCGTATGGTTACGTTTTTTCTTCACATTCCTGCTCGATTCTTAATTTCCCTTCCCTTTAGTTTTTTTTTTTCAATATTTCTAACGGTTTTTTTAGTTATCTTAAAAGAAGCTTTCAGTTTCCTCATCTAATTCCATCTTCTAAAGCAATCTATGAAATTCCATATACAATTGCAAACGGGGTGCACGAAAGGAAGTTCCTTGCAATGATGTACAACTCGTATTCCTAATACGTCTGGCGCACCCTACAATCGGCGAGTACTTTATGCCGATTAGCAAATCCTTTCACCACGATGGCAAACATATCCCATGCACAAGTTCATCATCAGCGTTTCTAAAGTCTGGGCCGCGATAATATACTGCATGCCATCGATGCGATAAGATAGCGTAGGGTAGCGCAGTTGGGCGCGACTTGCACGAGAAAGGCATAAAGCGCGAGATTTCTATGCAAGAATAGCAGTATCTCGCGCTTTATGTCAGTCTCGCGCGCTCTCTGGCCCTACTGCAATTCCATTGATCACCAACAATCAATCTTTAGCCTAGTGGTGGCCGTGTGATTATTTATTATTGATTGGAGCCCTCTAGGAGCCCTTTCTTCTTAGGCTGCTAACAGATTGACAGCATGTTTGCAGTTGCAATCAACTTCATACAGCCAAGCTGCATGAAGTTGATTACGACTTCACGCATTAACGGAAATATGCAGTCAATTTATGAGTTGCTTTATGTGTTATTGTCCTAAGATGAATTTCAGAAAATAAAGCAAGATTTACTTCCAATAGTCAAAACTGTGACAGCTAAACAAATTGGTAATATTAGGCTGGTTAGAAAAGTGATCATCGGCTAGTTTATTGCTGCAGGGACCCCACTTATGAATCAGGACCCTCGTTGCCTTAGCGTAGATGGCACTTGCCACACAACGACACCACAATATCGTCTTATCCATGCATGTCATTAATGCTATCTGACTACCCCACCTTGATGTGGACATGAATAGAACCACTCCTTGTCATTGTGTTACAAGTATTATGGGTTGAACTGTCCTTACATGCAGCACCATAGCTGCCCTCCTAACGAAAAAAGGCACATTTATACGTACTTTATACAGCAGTTGTGCCTTTTTTCGTTCTGAGGGCAGATAGAGTCTGTTACATTTTCAATAATGTATCTTGAAAATCAATTTAATAATGCATCACTGTTACTTATCTAATTGAATATAGAAACTTATAGAAAATTTTAGTAGCAGTAGAACTCTACTATACTTAAAAGGAATTATTCGTTATAATATGGTTATAATTGATCCTTTCGATCGGCATCATAAAATACAGTATCATATTTTTTCACAATTTGGTCGGTTCGATTCCCAGGTGAGGCAATCAACTTTTTTGAAAATCTTTGCATGCAGTATTACTTACTTTTAAAAATAAAATAATGTCTCCATTAGACTAAATAACCTTTGTGCAATATTTAAAGTACTTTCATTCCGTGTAGCTCGCATGGCCGTGTGACATTCTGTATACATATATATATATAATATAATGTCGGGACATCTATTTCTGTATGCGATCTTTATCCGCGTCTCGCGTGCGCAGGCATCGCTCTTTTCGCCGGTTAAAATGTCATCATGTAGAAACGCTTCCGAGAAATTTCCCGAATGTTTATTTCTGACTTGTGAATTTTTTGGGGTATTTTATACGTTTTTTTGCTTTGGTGGTCAATGTAATAAATGGCTTAGATGAAGATCAGAGAAATATAAAAATGGCTAAAAATTATACCGTTACTGTCGTTGAAAGCAATCTAACGACGAATCGGTCTAAAGACGAGATGGTAGAGCTTGCAACATCGGTTTTTAAATTGTAGGTACTTGGATCTGTGGCCCAACGGTTTGCACAGTGGACGCTGGGAGGAGGTCCCGGGTTCCATTCCCGGTAGGACCAATTTAGGAAATGAACTTTACTAAATTGATTCTAGTCTGAGTGTTCATGGTAATGCCCCAGAGTGAATTCCGTTGCTCTGGTACTCATAGTATAGGGAATTCCTTTGTTTGAGGCCAGACAATTGGTGTGGCTGTCTGGCACATTATTATTATTACTTGTTTAGTAGCAGTAGAGCTCCTTGTGACAGAGTTCGTCCAGGGAAGTACCTTATTTATTTCTTCCACCAAGCAATAACGTGAGCATTACTGTGTTTCGGTTTCGAAGGGTGAGGGTGCTAGTGAAATTACAGGCACATAGAACTTGGCAATTTATGTGTCACAGTGAGAGGCGCAGTGGCAGTGTCCCTCAGTTCTTTGCGATTTAAAGCACTGATTGGTACTGCAATTGTTATGGACGGGCCTATCGCTTAAAACCAGGTGCGCGACTTATTTGCCCCGTCACTTGGTGGAACACGCCAGTAGTATTTTCTAAAGTCCAGGAGTCCGGAGACTTTCAAGTTTTATAGTTATATTAATTTTTTTTATTAGGAATTCAATTAATATTTAAAAACTCCGGTACAAAACAATGTATCCCAAAAAATTACCATCTGTGACTCGTCATTGAACCCAAACGCGATAAAATTCTGCTAAGCTTTTATCGCATATGATATGATTACGTATCAACATAGACGACAACATAACATAGACTGTCTCCTCGATCATATAAATACATGGAGAATGTTGTATTATCTTTTTTACTATGTCACAGTATTAGAGTTGATACAATAATAGTTACCCGTTTAGCCCTTGAATTTAATATTGTAATGATAAATTTATTCAAAAGGATTGATTTATAAAAAGCGCAACCCCTAGAGTTTCTTGCTCGTTACCCTTAGGGGAATCTGCCTTACGAATGAGCAGAAGAGTTTAATCAGGATGACGATTTCAAGTGTAATTTGCAGACCTATGAAATAAAGATTATTTGACGCAAATGTACACGTTTTCATAATTATCTATTTATTTATTAAATTTTATGTTTTATGTCCCCTGACATGGCGCTTGCTTCTGATCGAGGTTAATTAAATTGTTTACCACTTTGTTTTTAAGTAAAATTTGTGCCAAATACATAATGTGCAGAATGTCACCACAAGCCCCCTACACTATTGCCTGACCCTTTGTGGTCCAAGAAAACCCCGTTACATACAAGCAACTGAAGTGAAAATAGTGGGAAATAAATATAGTATCACCTATTTAAATTGCCAACAAGTGTTACTTGATTTATTAAACTCAACCGCAATTAACGTAACAAGTGGGACTATGAAACGACCTTAAAGTCAATCACCATAACGTTGAATTCAGTTATTCATAAATACGCCGCTACTTATCCCCTGATTTTATTACTTCCACGTTTCCTATCAACATACCAGGTGCAACACAGCAAAATTATAATCACTTCTCCGTACTAAACCTAGATTAAAAACAAACAGTTTTGTAACGCACAATATTGTCCCATTTTCTCAAACATCGACAATGCATAAGGTTCTTAAAAAACTTTTTTCACACCAATAAATTAACCATATAGTCACTTGCATCATTCTTCACGCTACTTCACAATCATTATAACCCTGCTCATTTTAAAACTCACCGTCTGGTTACAAGTATTCGTAGTGTATAACGTACTCCACAATAAGTCAGGTTGTAGTTTGTTGAACCATCTTTTTGCGCTATTACCGGTCGGGTTTTTCTTCTACACGATTGGAGCTTCAGTGCATCGAACTTAACTGAGCTGTCATAGAGACGGCTCGTAAATTCTTTGCATAACTTCCGCGAATCTTTGTATATGAATATCCTGTACCCAAATCACAATCTAGACATTTTAAGCTAACAAACATTTTTATATCGGATATTAGAATATCGCTTGATTTTCAGATTAAAGCAAGGAGCATTATCTGTCAGGGATACGAGCGCATAATTCTATTAATAAAAAATTTATTCGTTTTGTATTCAACATTACCCACCCATTTGTACGAGCCCAATGCTGGCGGCCATAGTCCGCCACACTGGCCCAATTCGGGTTGGGTTTTACAAGGCTTGTGAACTTTTTTCGACGTGTAGGTTTCAATACGATGTTTTTCTTCACTGAAAAGCTCATGGTGAATTTCAGATTCAATTTCGCACATGAATTCCGAGAAACTCACTGAGACAAACCCGATTTCCAACCCACGGCCTCTGCTTGAGAGGCGGTAGGTCAAACAATTAATTAGGCTGCCATGGCTTCAGCTTGATATTTAGCTTCAGTTATTCAACTTGTTATTTATTTAACACGTTTATCAATTTCATTGTATGATCCGCGCGCTCGAGTACCACTTGATCTCGTAGTAATATTGGCTAAGAATGCAAGCCCATTATGAACGTGGCCTTCTTCGAAACCAATCACTATTGGTATGCGAGATTTTACTACCCAATTAAATAACAACAAATTTCTCCGAAGACATGTGGAAAATTCAACCATGCGGATGTATACATGGGATTGTATACCAATATAAACGAATAGAAATAACAATTCTCGATTTTAATTATGTACGAAAATAATTCTAGTCCAAAAGTCTTACAAGTGATGGGACGAACAAGTCGTGTGCCTGATGGCAAGCTACACGCCTGTCCTTAACAGTTACAGTACCACTGAGGGCTTTAAATTGCAAAGATTTGAGGGGCACTACCACCGCGACCGTCAGCCGAAGACATAAGTTGACAAGTCCCATGTGCCTGTAATTTCACCAGCACCCCTGCCTACTGAAACGCGGCTTAGTGACGAATGGTCAAATATCCGTTTTAAATAGCATAAAATAGAGCACAAATTTCTCTTTTAAAGACAGTTAAAATTAGTTAACATATTCGACTTATCGGAACTTACCCTAACGATGCATAGCTGAATTATCATTAAACAATTACAATATTCTAAAACTGGGTGATGTTTTTTTATGATATCTCAAAGATTGTGTTGTCACATAACAGTTGCAGTGCCACTCATAGCTTTATAGCGCAAAGGTATGAGGTACACTGCCTCTGCGTCCGTCACCCTGAGACATAAGTTGAAAAGTCCCATGTGCCTGTAATTTCACTAGCATTCATAGTTATAACAAGAGTGTTTGCGCACAACATGCGAAGTGGGTCCGAGTTTTCTAGATTTGTATAGTCTCGTATCAGGGACGTTACTACAAATCGGATGGAGTACGCTAACGCGGTAAGGTGTAAGGTACTCGTCGATTATTGCCCAGTTTGTACCAGATGTACAGGAAAGAAGTACGCTCTTTTCGTGCACCTCAAGTCCAAAAGTGATTACAATTGATGTCTTTTTCTAAACACCTGGGACTTGCAGCTAGTAATTTTTTTCCGAAGTTATGCGCAAATGAGACAAGCACTGTATAGATTCGATTATATCGCCAGTCGTTTCATGGCAACATACTTTCGGTATCGCTTTACATCTTGAGCTGTGCTTTGTGTAAATATCGTTATATCAATTACTTATATTCATGTATAGAAAATGTAAACATACGGTGAATGGAGAATCATGATTTTTGAAAGCTGAGTAACATTGGTTTAAAAGCAAAAGGTGCTATTTTGTGGTATACAACAACTAAAACGGCCTGTCACTAGGATAATGAATGCCCCCATTTTACGTGGGAGATATCGATATATATATATATTCCCCAGACACTTTCAAAGCTACAGCTGTTCGCGTAAGGAGATTACAATCCGATGGCATTGATATTCAGTCTTTCCGGCTAGTCTGTTTTAAACTGCCGGAAAGCCGCCGCCAAGCTGTTTTTCGTTTCAAATAGTTAATCCTAAGTGTCTTCTGCCTGCTGGTGTAATTTTGACTTAACTTAAGGAGAGTCACCGGAGGAAAAGCGGGAAAAACTGTTTTGTTAGATCAGATGGTTTAGGTATTTACTAGTAAATTACGGTCTTACAAAAATAAAAAAATACGATACACTTAAGGACATTGTTTAAAGAATTTGTTACACGATAGGATGTAGTTTATCTAGTCATATAATCGGTCGTCATAAGTCGGCATCGGGCGCTTGTCGACGTCGGATCTGTGTCAAATTTTTTCGTCTGTTCTTATGTATTGCGGGATGGGAGGTGTGGGGGACCTCACCTTCTAAAATCTAGGCTAGGAAATACCTCGCCTTAAGGGTGAAACCATAATTAAGAAAATATAACTTTTTTTATTGAAGAATATTCAGTGGTAAACTTATACGCTAATGCATCCGTCCGTGTTTAGGGAACACAAGTTTGTATAACGTTACATTCCAATTGCTTTAGGAAGTCATTGACATTGTAACGAAAGTAAATCGATCATTTTGGGTGGGGTGTTTAACTGTTCACGTATGTAGGGGAATTGGTTAACTGGCTTAATTGAATTTAGACTGAACTTAATTTGAATTGCTGGAACCGGGTCTACAGGGATGTTGCAAGAACTTGGTTTTTTTTTATTAAAAACAAATTTTAGCAGCAGTAGAAATACTTGTGAAATAGTAGCAGTACTGCCACTTTACCTATTTCTGCAGGGCAGTACTTCCACTTCACCTATTTCTGCCGCCAAGCAGTAATGTGAGCATTACTGCGTTCCGGTTTAGAAGGGTAAGTTAAGGATGCTGGTGAAATTACGGGCACATGGGACTTGTCAACTTAAGTTTCAGGGTGACGGGCGCAGTGGCAGTGTCCCTAAGATCTTTGAGATTTAAAGCTCTGAATGGTACTGCAACTGTTAGGGATAGGCGTGACGCTTACCCCCAGGTACACGACTTCTTTGTCTCGCCACTTGGTATTATATAAAAAAAAATCTTTTGTTATAAAAAAAGATGTCACTGAAACAGCTGTTTGCACTTTGGCCACTATTTTTATTTCCGATTCACTAAACTGACTTTCATACTGTTGTTTCGGTCTAGATGTTCGGGTTAGTGCCCTCGCGTTTAATTTTGTTATTGTATAATATTCACACGTAAAATACAGCATTTATGTGATTGGCTGACATTTTTATGCGTCTATTATGTCCTTCGTTTCCGGATGTACACGTACAATCAGTGTTAAAGTGATCGTGCGCTCAAGTGTTCAGAAATAATGTAAACATTAAATGTTTATTAAATAAATATCAACTTTATTTCAGTTCATAAGATCTTTATGAGAACTTTTGATTGAAACTCAAATTCATCTACAAACATTCGAAAGTGCAGCTTATAGTTATTAACAGATAAAAATCAATGTTTGATTTTAATCAAGTGCGTTTACGTTGTTTAAGTAAGTGCGCTTGCGCACTACGTCCGATTCGTATTCATTTCTAATCCGAGACTACACAAATCTAGAAAAGTCGGACCCTAGAGATAAAATGATCGCTGTAACATTTCGGACTGTCATTTTTCGGACATAGTGCTCAAATGCTCTAACGCAGTATTTGTAGAATTTCTGATCGCGGGTGCCATGGACACACACATAGATAACCACAAATTACACCCAAATTCACGAGAGAAATAAATGTGACAATACAAATAATTCTCCCGGCCCGGGAATCTATCCCGGGACGTCTGCGTGACAGTCTAACTCGGTAACCGTTCGGCCACTGAGGCAGATTATTACTATTTTGAACTAAGCGCACTGTGACAAGCAGAACATGCTAAACTTAAACGTGAGTAACGCACCCAATCTTCTTACATGCATTTTTTTGCCGTAAGAAGGTGGATTCTTTATTGTCATACTATATGTAATACTAGCTAGTGCCCGCGACTTCGTCTGAGTAAACTACTTCGAGTAGCTTACTCATCCCCTATTTTACCTTGAGGGGTAATTGGTCAAAAACGCTGGAACGTTGTTTATTTCTTGGCATGAATACCTATATCTCAGATTCCTGACTTGAGAAATAATTGGTTCTCCACACAAACTTTCATCCTCTATTTCACCCAATTTAAGATTTATTTTTGTGACAAAAGGAACCCAAGGTTTTCCTGTCCCAACCAAACTTCATCAAATTTGCTTCAGCGGTTTAGGCGTGACAACGGAACAGATAACAGAGTTACTTTCGCATTTATTGTAACAAAACATCCAACAATGGGCACTACCGAACTCTTCCTTTACAAAGATAATTTCGTACACAATCATTTCTCAAAGGGTCTTTGTCCGAAGCACGGGCCATGTCGTCCGACCTTCTCTACGTACGAGTAACTTGATACCGCTATTTCGTATTCGTTTGGTAACCATTGCTACTGGAGTTACATATATTAACAAGTTTTTAATAACTTGACTTGCAACTCAGGCTACTATTAACATCATTCATTTTACGAGTAATTAGGTGAAAAACTCATTTTTGATCTTCTTCGTATTGTGGTAGAGCTGAAAGTTTGTCAACGACACGATGCAACTGCAATGTTGTATTTGGGTAATTTTCAAGTTAGTTTTGTCTATCTCATTTCGGTGGCAACATTAGTGGTCCAGGTAAACTTGTGGCCAAGAAGCGTTACGCTTTCATTTGGGGCGCGTTCCCATTATGTCGTCACGTTTTATTTATCTTTGGACGACTGTCGCGTCTAGCCGATTCCCATATACGATACACCTAAGGATATTGACTAAAGAATGTGCCAATTTGCACGTCAGGATGTATTTCTCACCCACCCACCATACATAAAACGTGTTTATTTATTTTTTTAGTATGTGGAGTATAAGGCAACTAGATTTATGTATTAGCAAGATAAGAATTTGAATGTAACAAAAATATATAAATTAATATTTCTACTAATAATCGACACATTTGGTATGAATATCAAAAAAATAAACATAAGGCCCATTCACCAGATGTTTTACTGGCTCTATCACCTCATGTTTCAAACTTCGGAAAGCGTTGTGTAATTGCTGTACAAATGTACACACAGGTTTTACACGTTACAGCATACATTTACAAGCAGTTTTCGTATTGACAAATACGATTCATGAGTCATTTGGGCGTATTGGTTTATTTTTGAATTATTGTATTATTTTAAGCGATGTATGTGTTTTTGATGTAATATAATATATGCAAACCTATGTATAATACAATCCTGATACTCTTATTCTGTAATAAGAGCTCATTTGTCTATACACCGACTATTTCGCTGCATAGGGTTCAATTGCATTGCTGCGAAACTGAATGTAAGCTAATTTTTTAGTAACAAAATTGTACATAGCATAATGTACTTCATGTCAATTGTGTAACGCACAAACTAGTTACTATATCGAGATTCCCGAAACTGCACGAGAATTCTCCAGAAGACGTTACGAAGAGAAGTTTTTCGACATGAAGTTAATTGTGAATGTCTCAAATTGGAACTCGCTGTGGAGGGAATCCACAACTCTCCGACCAGAACCAATCAAAAAGTTCATTGCTACGAATATATTATACCGTGAATCTAATCCGGGACCTCCGCATGCAACACCACTGAAATAGTCAAAATATATTTGACGAAAAAAAATGTTTTTATGATGTTATATAGAAATAGTAATTTCATAGATTTCAACCGATTTTTACTGTATTTTTTATGGATAATCTATTTGATTTTAATTCAAATTGTAATTTAAGGCGTGGTATTTGAAAACAAGTCTTGATTTTAGAAGGTGAGGTGTGAGGGGCCGCCAGACGCGTCCCGCAAACTGCGCGCTTAAAATTAATATGAATAAAATAAAACAGACGAAAGCCGCTAACTAATTTTCTAGTTTTGGGATAAATGTAAATTTAGTAACTATAGGGCTTCAATTGGAAATCAAATTTTAGCAGTTCCTCTGTAGAATTTAAAGAGAAATATCTCCATATTAAAATTATGTGTAAAGTTACAAATTTAGTTCTTAAATAATTCGTTTTAGTTTTTTATTTTAGCCTGTTTTCGAGATTTTATGTGATTGAGTAAAATACATCGTATTGTGTAACTAATTAGCACATTCTTTAGACAATATCCTTAGGTGTATCGGACATTTTTTATGAAACTATATTTAATAGTAAATACCCAAACCATTTAATCTATGAAAACAGTTTCACCCGCGCTTCTCCTCCGGTGACTCACCTAAATGTGTTTCATTTCATTTCAGTTTCGTTTAAGCCGAACGTAACATCGAATCATCACGACAAATTAGACCGAGTCCCTTCACACTTAGTAATATTCTAAACACCACGTTTTGCATAAAAGTATAATACAAGGTTTTTTGTACCTATTTGATTTTATCAGAATAATAGCGCATGTAAAACCAAACACTGTCGTAACTCAAAATTGTGGAATAGAGAAAACACGTTTTGAAAGTTCAAAAAACTACTCAATAAAACTAATAAATTTATATTCTCGTTTATAAGTAGATAACTAAATGATATTTAGTATAAATGATAAGATACATTCTGATATATTTTTTTACTTTTAAATCGTGTTTTCTCAATTCCATCAATTTGTGAGTTACGAAAGTATTTACTTTTATTTGCGATATAAAACCTTGCTTCATCATGGTACTTCCTAAAAATCCTAAAGCATAAAACACACACGCGTTGCAGGGTGTACATTGGTCACGCAATGTAGTTCGTGTCCCTAACCTGTCCACATGGTTTATTCTTATTGTTTAATTTTTGAACAACTTTCGTTTTCCTATTTGTTCTGTGGCTTATGTTTGTTTTGCTTTGACTTGAAGCATAAACCGCTTATGATATAAAAGCTTTGTTAAACCATTCACAAAAGTTATCATTACATGATTGGCATCACAGAGTTTAGAAGACGCTTTTGAGGTTACGGCGAATTAAATTTCGAGTTAAAATGTTCCAGGTACTTTAAAATTACGATAGTTATGCTGATACGTTCAGAAACAAAATTCCTTGTGCCGAACACGGTTCAGAACCGAGAAACCTAAAATAAGCAAGCTTATTCTTTAAATATTTCGCACATTAAACCGAACACTGTCGTAACTCGAAAATTATAGAATTGAGATAATACGATTTGAAAATGAAAACAAAATACTGAATTAATTTTATTGCGAATTATGGGATTATTTTTATTTATACATGATAATTAGTTATCCACTTATAACAAGAATTATATTGGTCTCATTGCTCTCATTGCAACTGCCTCCGTGGCCGACCGGTTACCATACCGGACTGCCACGCAGAGGTCCCCGGGTTCGATTCCCGGGCCGGGAGAAATATTTGTATGGCCTACATATATTTCTCTCGTGAGTTTGGGTGTAATTTGTGGTTGTCTATGTGTGTGTCCATGGCACCCGCGACACAGGGTTTCCCTAGTGTGGGGCTATGTTGAGTGTGTGCGTTATTATTATTATTATATATTATTATTGGGTAGTTTTTTGAACTTTCAAAACGTGTTTTCTCAATTCCATCATTTTTGAGTTACCACAGTATTCGGTTTCATGTGCGATTTTATACTAGTAATATTTTGTTTATAGAGTGCTTAGGTTGTCGCGAATGTTACACATTGGAAATAGAACTATTTTTTCGGATCCACATCGCGTATGTTTGTTTTTTTTTTTCAAACAAAACATCGTTTCAGGCCCTTTACAAGTGCCAAATGGTAAAGTCATCAACCAGTTGTCTAATATCAATGCAAACCATCTTGTTTTCCACTATTATTACAAAAGTTAAACATTTTAAATTCCAATTGCCCGATTTAGATCCGAGGAAATACTTTAGTACCTTTCGAGATATTGGCACCTAAAAGTTTCTTTTACTTTGAAAAATGTCAGTTACGCTGATTGTGCTTAACAATACAACTGAAACTAAATAACAAATAACAAACACCGCTTGTGGGATGGTAGATCTCGATTCGCTTTTTATAGATATTTTTAAAACTCAATTTCGCTAAAAATGTCGATGAGGCTCAAATTATATTGCGGCTGAACGGAGTGGAAGCGAATTATTGTAACGATATTGTACATAGCATAATTAACTTTATGGTCAAATATGAAACGTACTAGATACGAGCCAAAATGTTCCAGAGAATTCTCGCTAAATCTCGAGCAAACTTTCAATCTTATACTTAGGACCCATCAATATCTACAGTATCACGTTACACAAATTCGCTTCCATTCCGTTTCGCCGCAATATAAATTGAGCCTTACGTTAATTATAATTAGGAGGGCAGAAATAATTTCCTTATTTCCACAAATTACAGACAAAATATGACACTGTTCAATTGTGGAACAGGGTAGCTAACAATTGATGCCTCTGTCTCTTAAACTAGTTGCACCAATGTCGTGGACTTTGAAATATTAATAATAATTAAATTATAAATTTGAGCTGAGAATGTACTTTTAATATTACCAAATTATAATCTTATCGACAATATAACAACTGCCTTTTTGTGCGCCGAAATATATTGTAAAGGATGTCGTTTATTATGCTCTGTACAAAAAAAATGTGATAATGATTTCCTGCATTTATTTGTGCCAGTATAATTATGTATTAGGTAGCTATAATGAAGGTGTTTCCCGATAATTTACGAAGCCGATTTATAAACACTGCTTAGGACTACGAATGCACCTGTAACACTTATTTTTTAAAGCAGGCAAAAGACATAATTTGACCTTTTTTTATACACTAACGAGGCTTAGAAACCGGAACAGATGAATGGAAATACAGGCAATTTTGAATGTTCGTGGGAAAACAAGGAGAAAAAAGTTCTTCTAGATCAATCGATTTAGTACTAACAACTAGAAACTTAAGTTAGGTTCCTAAGACTTAGGTTCAAGATGTTAATAAATTACAATGTAATTAGTACGCAAATTTCATTAAAATGTGTACAGAAATTGCCCATTCTTAAACCTGTATTGAATGATTGAGTACCAAACATCTAAACTATAGTATTAATGAAATTAGTGGGATAGTATTCCTGTTTCCGCACGTGTGGTCTGTGGCCGGCAGTCCCGGCCGACAGCCGTCTGTCAGGTCGGCTATGCCGTCAGTTGTTTACAAGCCGTCTTACGCGCACCCCGCATCGCGGCGCGCTCGCAATATAACGGACTCGACGAGCACACCATTGCTCTATCCATTAACTCTGTTGAATTCTACTTGCGATTTTAAACAATACCCTCGCTATTTTAGTTCTAAATAATACTAATTATTCTTACGTCGTCATGGACGTTTCGTATCCACACATGATGCAACTTTGCCGAAAACCCTTTTAGCGCCAACTAACCTACTTTACGCCTAAAGTTAAAGTCAATACGAAATGCACGCACGTGCTCACCCCGCAACTAGCACCACCGTTGTCCAATCGTAGGAAGGCGCGGGCTACCGGCGCGTCTCTGCCGGCCAATCGCGTCTCGTGTACGATTTCACTACGACGATACCCGATCGCGGCCGACAGGAGCCGAAGCCCGCATCGACAACCCCCAGTGCTACGGCAGCCCCCAATATGGCGACTATAGTCGCTTCACCACCGGCGGTTACGAAAAAACCGTCAATCAAGAAGTACAAGGCGCCTACACCGCCGCAAAGAAAAATCGATACAGAAGACTGTGACAGTGATAAAGACAAAGAAAACAATGTGGTACAAATTCAGCAAGAGGAGAACGCCAATGACGCAACGGATTGTAAACAAACAAAGCCGGCTGATGACAAGACTGACAAATGTGACAAAGCATCTCCCGTCGTGAAGCGATTAGCGCCAAAATTAAACGGGAACGTTGATAGGAACTCCGTGCTATCCAAGGCTGCTATGTTTGAAGCAGGGAGTCCTAAAGCTAAGGACCCAGCTGAAATGTCTTTGAGGGAACGTAAAGCGTTATTCGAAAAGAATAAAGGTGCGGCTATCGTTCCTAAGGCGCCCTTCGCACTCGCACCCTCCGTTAAAACCCTGCACGGAGACAACAAAGGTAAGCCTATATTTATGCTTATTTATACATATTAGACATATCCTCTAAGCTCGTAGTTTTGGTGCCAACACTTTTAAAATAAAATAACAGTATTATTATAAAACGATTTATTATCATCATGCAATTTTGACCGTAAGTACCGTCAAGTAAGTTTGACCTCTCACATTTACGTGTCATATTTTTTATGACGCACTATGCTACAAGCTTTGTTACCTAGAAATAGGAAATAATGTCGTAACTGACAATCTAGAATGCTAGACTTGAAAGACTGACTTGGTACTAAAAATTTACACACAATGGATGCTGATGGGAAATGAAAACTAGTTATAATCAGTTTAAAACGAGGAGTTATTACTAGTCTTCTGCCATCTTTTTTTTACCTGTCGCATGTTTTTTTTTACCTAGCTACAGTTCTTTGGTCCAATAAGTGGTATAAGCTATTTACTTGTTCATTCCATATTCATACTAACTTGATGTATAAGTCCAGGATTATTTGTACTTAAAACTATGTTTAAAATTTTATATACAATTTTGAGAATAATTATGTATCACTTACATTTAACGTAGTACGAGTAAATGACTTATCGTCGCCTTACGTTCTCAAACTCGTATCTTAAAGGACGAAGTTACTGAAATGCAAAAAAAAATTGTATATTCAAACTTTACAGGCAGATTTCACATCACATTTCCTTCATATTTGCGCACCAGCTTTTGCCTATTCTTAAAGGTAATGCATCCAAATAAACAACCCTTGATAAGAAATTTAAAATAAATAGCAGAAATATCTGCCATCTCCTGAATAATCACTCTTTATAAGATACAAGTACAAGGTAAGGTACAAGTAAGGCATCGTTATTGATTTTGCCATTTTCATTAGTCGTATTTAGAAAACTTTTTTATATTGAACTACGTATCATTATTAACAAAACTCAACGTGTCATTGTACTGGTTATTATTTTCACAGCACAATGACTAAATTAGTTTGAAGTCTAACTATAAACAAGCAAGCAAATCGTAATTTTTGGGAACTAGTTTTTGTACTTATTAGTATTTTACAAATGCTGTAAAATCACTGTTAACTTGAATAAATCACAAAACAAACAACATTTCTACAGCAAACGCTATTTAAATGTTAGTTGGCAAGCAAGTCTATCTAGCCAAGACTCCTGGCAGACCTAAAGGTCAAGCCAAAGATCGTGCATAACAAATATCACGACATGAATATCTTTCGATTAAATTGAATCAGAATTGTTTTTAAAATTAGAAAAAAGAAACTATAAGTACTTTAACTGTGTTGCTTGACGAGGTGCCTTCGAAGTCTATGATCAGTTGTCAACTTTTGAGTGGGATAATCATCAATCGTAAATAAAAAATTAAACAAATTAGTCGAGCTCCTCGTTAAACAGTTCGTCGAGTGAAGTACTGCCACCGTACTTATTTCTGCCGCCAAGCAGTAATGTCAGCATTATTGCGTTCCGGTTTTGAAGGGTAAGGTGTTGATGAAATTACAGTCACATGGCACTTATCAATTTATGTCGCAGTGATGGCTCAAAGTTTTGCGATCTAAAGCCATGTGTGACACTGATGGACAGGCGTGTCTCTTACCACCAAGCGTTCAACTTGTTCAACCTGTTACTTGGTGTCATAAAAAAATCTTTCTGTGCCACCGCTATTTTTAATTTAATTGTGTTGTATTTGTTTCCTTTTTTAGTGTACAATAAAGAATTTTTGTATTTCTGTTGTATTGTAACTATAAATGATATCTGAAACAAAAACGTAGGTCGAAATTAAAACAGTGACAGAAACAACGAAAACAAATTTTGTTTTCATTTTAATTCGGTTGAAAATTATTACGTGATTCACAGTAAGCCCTTTTGTAAATCAAGCTCAGGAATGAATCCCTCCTGGGCACTAAACGCGATAATTATTGTGCTATAAGACCCGCTTACTCGTCATCTTTACAACTTTCTTATAACGAATAGATAATGAGATATTTAAATCTCAACAAATTATCTGATAATAATTGAAGTAAGTAATTGAAGAACGAGTCCTAACCAATCCCTTTGATATCTTGGATTTTGATCAAATAGGCAGGTAGTTTATCTTCTTCTTATTGTCGAGTCAATGTCAAAAAGCAGTAGAAATCCTGTGTTATATTTCTTTGGGCCCAGTAAGCAGCCACTTTTGTTGCCTTTAGCAGGTCTTCGTGGGTGCAGCTGCAGACACAATGGGCATGAGAGCAAGTTATTATACTTTGTGTGGAGGGTCCCCCCTAGCACAATGATTTTGAATCGGATTAATATATCCCCATTTTATCATGTTGTCTATAATCGGCCAATTTGTGACCTGAGACGATTCAGGGATTTCCATACTAACCGGTCATTTATGGAAGTACCAGATATTTTTTGAAATTTCAGAAGTACTTGTATTATTAATTCTTGGAAATGAAACTACTTTTTCGGGTCTAAAATCGCGTATATTTGTTTTTTCAAACAAACCACCATATCGGGTTTTTTACGAGTTCCATGGTCACGGCTGACTCGGTGAACTCAGTCAGTCAATCAGCCATTACTTGTAAAGAACCCGAAACCCTAACCCACGAAAATCGGTTATTCTTTATTATTATTCTTATTGAAAGCTGTTTGAAAACGTGCCTTTTAACATACATTTATACTAGTTACAGATTTAGTTTTTATTTTTCATAACCTACCTACTTCTGAATTCATTTTAAATGAATATTAAAATTTGTTATTACAAATAATTCAATGCCGCAACGTTAACACTTATTGTGCAATATCGTTGTGAAGGACTGTATAAACAAAGGAGGTAATTAAAATTAAAATTTTGTTAAAGCGAAGAAGATTGCATTGAGAAGCACAGAGATAATTCTGTATCTGTAATAATAAATATAATAAAAACGACAATTGTGCTCGACCATTGTTAATACACTTGCACAATAACTTACTTATGCAATACCGACATATCTAATTGTATTAATGTTGACTTAAATTACTTAAAAAAAAATGCTAGTCATGCTTCCATGCAAAAAATACCTTCTACGCGAAGTATTCCATAACAATTTTTTTGCGCATCAAACATAAATTGATCAGTCGCGGCGAATTTTATTGATTATCTTTAATAAACTTTTTGTTACGTACGTAATAGGTAATGTTCGCTCGTTATACAGGTACTTATTCGTTCCTTATTTTCATCATAAGCAGTAAGATACAAAGCATTCAATCTCACATTAAATTTATTTGTGACACATTGTAAGATTGGACCCCACGAATTATCATCACAATATAATAAGAGTGCGTTTCAACATCAAGCGTGCTGATAAGTAAATGTATCAGTGTTGCCAGGGCTCTTGAGTTGAAAGTTACATTTCATTAGCTGAAAAGTTTATTTTTTCAGTTAAAAATTCTAAGTAAAAGATATATCGTCGGGGATAGTGCAAATGCGCGTACCATTGGTAACAGGCACGTATCTGCACTGAACCAATGTATGTCGTCTACAAACTGGTAACAATAAATTCTCTTAAATCACGCTAATTTGGTTGCCACGACATTTACGCGGATTTGATTTGTCCACTAAATTACCGAAGTGGAAACTGATAATCCGATGTTAGTTACGCGTAATTGCACTGTCCTCGACGATATATACGTCTAAATTTTAAAATTAAAAAACTATAAGCACCGCTCAAGTAAAATCAAACTGTAATCAGTAATTGTTTGATTTCATTTTCTTTGCGCTATCTTTGAGTTATGGTAAAGCCTATTTATCGTCTTTCCCTTCATTACATGAGTTTATTTCTAAGTGCGCATTTCCTTCCTAATCGTGCTTCGCCAAAGTCATATAAAAACATAATGACGAAAAAAAAAAAAACACAACTACGTTCGAACTGAAAATCTTATACTCATCCTTTCCGCAATTTATATATACCTTAGTGACCCGCGCCTCTAACTTTAAGCTACAAACCGCAAAATTTTTAGCCCACTTCAAAAGACGGAGAAGGTTCTCAATTCGACTGTGTTTTGTTTTGTACGTATGTTACGCGATAACTCCGGCAAATTTGTGAACCGATTTTGATGATTCTTTTTTTATTGGAAAGAGCGAACCTCACTGTTGGTCCCAATTAAACTTGAAGAAAATATTCGCGTTTCACGCACTTTCCGGTAACCGATTTCAATAAAACTTGGCAAATAGATGTAATTCCACTAACTTTTGAGGTCGGTTTTATTGAGTATTATGTACTGAGATTATGTGAAATAAGAGACTATGTGAAATGTGAACTGGAGCTGGAGACTTCCGATACGCAGGTTGGTGTAAGCACGATCCTCTTCCCCTTCCCTTACTTGCGAGCTCTCTTTTCCCATAGCAGCTCAACCACGAGCTATCGAAAGTAAAACACCAAGTTATTTTATTGTCTAACTTGGGTGTGGTCGTAAACTATTTAGGATATAGAATAACAAATACAGTGAAATGAAAACGACTTAATAGTTAAGAAAATAGCCTTGAAAACAAAAGTCCCATACATATTACGCTAGAAGGTCAACATTTACGAAAAATGTAAGCAATCAAACCACCATTTCGCACCCCTCATGGAAGAATGGAATAAGTGGAGTTACGTCAAACACATGTATTGCACCATTAGATACATAAAAGTATAACCCACATCCTCTCCAATTCTTGTAACTCTAGCGACTAATATTGTAGATATACCTAGTTACAATAATTGGAGAGGATGTGGGTTATATTTTTCTGTATCTAATGGAGCAATAAACATCTGTCGTAACTCCACTTATGCCATCCTTCAATGAGGGGTGCCATTTGGCAATACTATGTAAGTATGTATCAATGTCTAGATTTTCAAATGACTTTTTTCCGGTTTTAAAATATATACTATTTAGAAAGGCAATGAGTCAATTATTAAGTGTGTCTTCGAGACTATGTGTGTATAAAACAAACCTTAATTCTTTGCTTCACGGTTCTTTAATCATCGTAATCCCAGAGAAGTAAAAAACGTGTAATAGTGGCCTTGGAAGCATCAATGAAATATAATTGAACGCAGTGTCTATCACAATGGAGCTGATATTATCCTCACGGTAATGCGATGGATAATAGATGTCTTTCTCTTAGCACTTTGATCTTGCAGCTTGGGTTTTTTAAACTATTTTCTTAACCCGGCGTTATTGTGGTAGGAAATTGCTACACGGACTGTGAGGTGGGTCAATATTACCCACATATTTAACGTCTGATATTTCCAATGTTTTTGTGTAAATCCGGAATCTTTGTTATTTAATAGCATACTTATACTTTGAACTTTGAAATAACAGAAATAAATAAGAACCTTTAATTACGTTGTAAACACACAAAAATGGACAACAAATTTAGGCATTCTTATATTTTTATAAATTTTTAACCGACTTCAAAAAAGGAGGAGGTTCTCAATTCGACGGTATGTTTTTTTTGTATGTATGTTACGCGATAACTCCGGTATTGGCCGATTTTCATGATTCTTTTTTTTGTTGGAAAGAGGGTGCCTCCATAGTGGTCCCATTTAATTTTGAAGAAAATAATCCTCCTTGAAGATGGGTTATATTTACCCTTTTTGATAATTGCATACGTGTACCTCACGACACGACTTTCGACTTGCTGCTTTCTAGTCAAAAACATTTAGAACACGTTGGCTCCAGCTACTGAGAAGAACAGCAACGTCTCATGTGTACTTACAAAAATATTCAAAATTAGAAATTTTACCCAACCCAATGACGCCGGGTTAATAACAGATTTTACAGTGTCATTAAGTGCCACAAATATTGCATTGGAAATGAAATTTTTTTCGAATCTAAATGGCGTATATTCGTTTCTGACCCATTACAGATCCCATGATCACAACTGATTACAAGCAGGGTTCGAAGTGATAATTATCATTGATTATTATCACCGAAGTGATAACAATAATTGATAATTATCACCTAAGTGATAACTATAATTGATAATTATCTTGATAAATAAACCTTCATATTTATAAAATTACAACGTAAGTCATTGACTTACAAATAAATAATATTTTGGCGACAACCATGGTCGAGTGGCTTGCACACCAGTTTTCATAGTGTCGCCATCCGCTGACGTCCCGGGCTCGATCCCCGGCCGGATCAAGAAAACTTACTTTTTTATATTGCCTTGGGTCTGGACGTTTGTGGTACAGTCGTTGTTTCCGATTTCCATAATACAAGTGCTTTAGTTGCTTTGTGATTAAAGCAACGTATGTGATTTCTTATTATATTTATAAATAAAATAAATATTATCTAATATTCATTTTATTTATAAAATAAATTGAAATAACAAAATGCTACCCCTAGTAATGTCGTCATGTGTTTATATAAGAGACGTATTCAAACGTATGAAATGTCAGTCTCAAAAGTCAGAAACCAAATCGTTTTCCCAAAGTTTTGTCTTCGTATTAATTTAATTATTGTTAAAGTAATTAATGTTGGTTATTGTTAGTTAAAAATTAAAGAAACAAAAACATGAATCAGCATGTATAATTATCGGTTAATTATCAGACAATTATCAAAGAAAATAAATATTTGATAATTTGGAAACCCTGTCGTCAAATATTGACAATACTCAGAAATGCATTTAGCGGAAAAGAACAGCTTAATTATCGCGCGCAATTACGCTCAATCATGACAACTAAAGTTACGTACTCATTTTTTGTGCCAGCCTAAATTCATGAAGATCTGTCTAAGTCTGTTTATCCCAGGTAGAGTCAAACGGAAAAGAAACGTAGATACCTGTACCAAGCGGTATTTTATTGACTTACTGTACGTGTACCGGTACATTAGATCGGTTCAAAGTTATTTCTGTTTTTACCTAGATTCCATGTTCTGCTCTCCTTACAATTATTTGTCAAACCATTTAGCACATCCTTCGAATACGCTCAAACGTGTTAACGGTGCGTAAATGCGTATCAAAGTGGTGCCTGTTGTCCTATTTACGAGTTTCTATAAGTCAGGTGAGGTTTGGTCTTAAAAGTCTAAAAAGTGTTGAGTGTGGTTTTCACTGTTTGTGGTTTTTACAGTTTTATTTTTATTATTTTTTTTTTTATCTTTCAAAACCGGAATGCAGTAACGCTCACTGTAATGTGATGGCAGAAATAGGTAAGGTGGCAGTACTTCCCTGGATGAACTCTTTTACAAGGAGTTCTAATGCTATTTAAAATAATGACAATCTTGAACATACGTTCAAGATTGTCTATACAAATTTATAATTTACAAATTGACAAAGCGACAAGCTGTAGTCCTTTTGGATCATATTCTACATAATGTCTTCTTAATTATCATGTCACAGAGACATTATTACCGTATTTCACTATCTGCATACATAAATTGGTCACACAGTAACCGTGTCACCATTATAATAATCACAAAGACAAAGTATGAGTAATCTCTAGCATAAATTACAGCGCACCGTTCTTTTCGAGTTTTTTCCGCTACGTCTTTTGTAGACATTTGTTACTTACACCTCTACGCATGCGATTAAGTGTTATTTTTTATTTTGTTTTTATTTCTTAGTTGACCTCTGATTGTAAGTTTTTTTATTACAAAAACATCGTTTTTTTTATTATTTAGTTTATATCTTCATTTATCAATCTGGTTGCTTCAAAGAAGTCTTACCTCTTTCGACGTTTAGTCTTTATATGAAGCAACAATTTCATTTCTACAATTTTAAACAATTCGTACCACCAAGTTCCGATCCCTTATAGGATGTCTGCGACTAAACCACGCATTTACCAAAGCTTAAAAGTAGCTCATGTCAATAAAAGAAACACATGCTTCTAAAGATATAATAATTCCATTTAATTCTTTTCATCGGCCAAGCTGCTTGTTTCAGAAAGTCTTACCGCTTTCGATATTTATTCTTCTTATAACAATACAATAACGCACGCCCTGTGTCGCGGGTGCCATGGACACACACATAGACAACCACAAATTACACCCAAACTCACGAGAAAAATAAATGTAGGCCACACAAATATTTCTCCCGGCCCGGGAGTCGAACCTGGGACCTCTGCGTGGCAGTCACCATAACCTAAGGCATGCACGTAAGACATGGTAACCGTTCGGCCATGGAGGCAGTTTATGAACGGATAATTTTATTTCTACACTATCAAATAATTCGCATAATAAAGTGCCGATCTCTTTCAAAAGATGGCTGCTGCTGACTAAACCATGCATTTACCAACCTTCAAAATCAGAACTATTGATGTCGATAAAAGAAACACGCTCCTCGACGGATTCAGAAGTTAAATTTAGATCTTACCTTCTTTATACATATCTATTTCTATATGCAAAGTAGTCATTGTCCCCATAATCATCGTTATCGGCCACATCACCGGCACCTCGAGTGCGAGAGCCGTAAATCACGGTTGGCCCTGCGTAAGCGCATTGTATAAATCAACCGCGCGCCGCCACATTGTCTCGTAAAACGGCACTTTGTTGTTGGGACAGAATTTTGTAGCTTAACCACTGATTGAAAAGTGGCTTCAAAATATTTTTTCTTTTTGCTTCTCTTTGTCGGCAGAGACAGGAATAGGCAGAAAGTATTTATCTAGACTTAAAAAATTAATAGACATAGAATGGGAAATCGAACTATTTTTTTTATCTAAATCACATATATTTGTTATGATCATAAATCTGCCATCCACTAACTAAAACGCTGCTACGTGGCAAATGGTCAAATGTCCCTTTTAAATATCAAAAAATAGAACACAAAATTCTCTTTTAAACACAGTTAAAATGAGTAAAAATGGAAGTAAATTAATTTGCTACTCCGCAAACCCAGTCAAGGTTAAATCGTACAAAACACTGAATCTATTAATTAGTTAAAATTAGCTAACGTGTTCGACTTATGAAATATCATTAAATAATTTCAATATTCTGAGAAGAACGAGGAAGAGCCTCTAGGGATTGCTCTTTTCAAATAAACTTAAATGCTAAATAATATATTTTGAATCATATTTGTCTGGAATTTAGACTCACGTTGTCTTTCCATACATCTTTATCTAACACGTAGTCTACAATTTTGTAATACGACTTTTTAATTAAAATACTTTTAATGTAAGTTTTAAACTTAGGAAATGGTAATCTTAATATATGCTCCGGAACCTTATTGTATTTCAATACCTTGTTTTTAATTTTCCAAATAAACATTCTAACGTGCTACGTACGTTTTAAAAAATACTTTATTTTAACAATTTGATTTTTTTAACTAAGGCAAATATTTTATTAAAAGGAAGTTAAAATAAATTAATGAAAACAATTAGTATTTCAGTTTTATATTTACTTGGGATTTTTCTTCTGAGGAATTACTGGGTCCCAAACTGGTGGTTAATATAATAACCCCTCTGTGAAATACCGGAATTGTTGCATTTTATTTATTTCTATATTTTTATGTGTACCTAGCAATTACTTCACTAGTGTATTTAGGGGAGAACGTTAATATTTTAATTTTGTTATTTTTCAGTTTAACTATTCCGGGATCTCAGGGTACTGTCCATTCTGTTTATAACTTGAAGTTTAGGTAAATGTGTCTATTCCGGTCTCTAGTCATTTGTCATTGCAATCTTTATTTTACTTATGTCTTAAGTCATTCGTAGATAAGTAATTTTGTGTTTTTATAATACATAGAATACATTATTTCTTCGCTTTAAACATGATCAGTAAATATGACAAAATTATGCAAAAGATTAGGTACTTACACGTTTTGAATACGAACTAGTTCTGGTCACCAGCACACTTTTTAACTGCCTTTCTTGTATACACAATGTTACTAGAACACTTGAACTCTTTACATACCACCATCCAAAATGGTTCCATCTCAATTTGCAAAACAAAGAATCCTAAGTTTCTGTATCCAAAAGTTTACTTTTGGCTTCGCAGTTTTCCCTCTCTTTCGACCTCTACTTTATTAGTAGAGTTGCAACGAATATTCGGCTAATTTTCGGTATTCGGCCTGTTTTTTGCTACCGAATTCTTAAGGACAGAAGGAATAAATAAGGAAAAACGCAGTAAATGATCACGTAGATACGCTTTATTTATCTAACAGATCGAAAGGGAATGTATAGTTATATTAGCGAGAGCTCGGAATGGCATATGTTGTGGTATTAGTGTATTTACAGAAGAATTTGTGGTTGTATTTGTGACTTTGTAGTTGTGGTTTTTATGCGAACAGCACACCATTACATATGCAGTTTCGACTATAACATATCTAAGTTATTTTTTTTTTAAAAACGTAACAGATGAAATGAAAACTACTTGCTTGTTATGTAGTTGAGACATAACTAAATAAACGCTCACTATTTCACCTTAATTTTATTTGCCAACCAAAATAAAATAAAGTTTTTAAAATTAATCAAACTGTAGCGAAATAAACAATTACTTTCTTCATTAAGCCCAAAATGTAAATTATAAACTTGAAAAGTTTAGCACCTATGTATATTGACAAAATTATTAACTTACAAAGAAATATTTGTATGGCCTACATTTATTTCTCTCGCGAGTTTGGGTGTAATTTGTGGTTGTCTCTTTGTGTGTCCATGACACCCGCGACCCAATGTTTCCTAGTGCGGGGCTATGTTGAGTGTGTGCGTTATTATTATTATTTATCACTAAAATTAATAAAATGTACTATCACGTGTATTACCGTGACAATTTACATACGTGCCATAATCAGGCCGAATAGTTTGACCGAAAATATTCGTCTATTCAGGAGACCGAATATACTTTTCGTTGCACCACTAATTATTAGCATAAGTTTGAAAGAGAGAACGCACGAGGTGAGCTCCAAGTGTTGCGCCTACTATGGAAATGGTCAGTTTTCGTATTGTACCTAATATTGTCACACGACGACGAGGTCAATTAATTGTATATTGCTCGTTCGTGGCGACGCGTTTAGTAATTGCATAATGCACTTTCCAAGTTGAACGCCAACGATGGTTAAAGGTTTATAGATAGGACATTCTTTCAAACATACCAACATTTACTAATAAAAGCCCACTGGCACAAACGGCCGTTAACTTTAATGCCCCATTAAGTAACATTCTGTCTCTAGTTTCGCTTTGATAACGTTAAGGAAGCTATTATATTTAACGACACAATAAATTTAAATATTCTGCAATACGCTGAAGTCTACTGGGCATAGACATCTCTGGATAAAGACAAATTTTTACACAGACACGCACATACTGATAGCCCCGCACTAGGAAGAACCTGTATCGTGGGTGCCATGGACACATACATAGACAAACACAAATTACACCTAAACTCGCAAGAGAAATAAATATAGGCCCTATAAATATTTCTCCTGAGCTCCTTACTAATACTGGTACCTCACCTATTTCTGCGGCCAAGCAGTAATGTGAGCTTTTACTGCGTTCCGATTTTGAAAGGTAAGGGGCCGGTGAAATTACAGGCACGTGAGACTTGTCAACTTATGTCTCAGGGTGATAGGCGCATTGGCAGTGCCCCTCAAATGTTATGGATAGGCGTGTAGCTTACCATCAAATGCACGACTTGTTCGTCCCGTGTATAGTATAAAAAAAATCAAACTCGGAATCTCTGCGTAGCAACCAACTAAGGTAACCGTTCGGCCACGGAGGCAGTCGATTTGCCATAAACAACGCGCTTAGACAAGTTGGCTTTCACAATAAAACTGCGATCGCAGCACCTCAAGAAGTTGTAGCACATAGTTTCCCAAAGTGGTCCCTACCGTTCAGTGGGCGCTGAAGAGGAGGGCAGTAGGTGTCTCGGCAGCAATTATGGGCGTTGTCCAAGGGGTGCTATACAATTTTTTTAAAAAACCTGAATTATCTATATAAACTACACTACAACGTGTTAGCAATTATTTTTTGTCGTGGTGGGCGTTGAAGTTTTTTATTTTGCCTTAGTCAAAAAGTTTGGGAATCTCTGCTGTAGCATATCACACATATGTCTTAAGTTTATTTTTTAGTTCCCGTCATTTAATTGTTAGTAAAAAAGAGTGCCGTGAATCTTTGTTCCGCCTCTGAGAGTTTTCCTCTTGGACGAGAATTTCCATGGTCGACCAGGAAGTGTTGATGTAGTCTTTGGACTCTGATTGGTCGCAGCAAGGACAATCGTATGGTTCGTGACACGTATGATGACTGAATGGCGGTAGTGACGCGGTCAGGGTAGCTAAGTTCTGGGCCGCCGTGATATACGAATAAAAAGAATTGCAATGTATTCTGTTATAGACGAGGATAGAGAAATGTTAAAGAGTTTTTTTTTATTAACGTATTGTGTCCCACTGCTGGGAAAAGGTTTACCAAAATCTTGTACTGCTTTCCATCTTTGGCGATTTTCCACCAATCCTCCTTAAACCATTTGAAATGGTCCGCCAACGCCTTTTCGGCCGCCTAAGCAAGTGACAAAGGTTATTATTATTATTAAGAGATTCTACATTCTAGAACTTTCTCACTCATCATTTAAATTAATTGGTGTGTTTGTTATATATATATATATATATATATATATACCTAACGTTGAACGATATGATGTGACCTATGACGGTACGCGTTTGTCTAAAATATGCCCATTAATTCTAGCCTTGAATAACCCTAAATTGTACACTGAGAAACGCGTATGCCGTAGATATAAGAACACATTTAAAAACATCATATGAAAAGAAATGTTTTGTATGTTTTTTTATGGATGTTGCGCGATTTGTGAACCGATTTTATGATTGGTGCCTCAGATGTGATCCCATTTCAATTTAAAGAAAATATTCCACTCTAAGGGTGGGAAACTAGGGGATGAATGACTTTTGAGGTCTGTTTTTTTAGTATTCTGTACTGAGATTATTATAATACTAAGTGACGACGAACATATCGCATAGCAGTGCCACTCAGAGTTTAAAATCGCTAAAATCTGAGGGACACTGTACCGCGCACGTCACCCGGAGACATAAGTTAACAAGTCCCATGTGACTGTAATTTCACTGGCTCTTTTCAAAACCGGAACGCAGTAAGGTTCACATTACCGCTTGGCGGCCGAAATACGTAGGGATTGCCACCCTAGTTCGGTTCGTAGTTCCCTGGACGAACTTTTTCACAAGGAGCCCTACTGCTGTTAAAATGTCATATTATGTCTCGCCATTTACAAACTATTGTTTTTCGGACATCGTGTTACAAAACGGTTATTTATAAATAAATTAGTCAATGTCAACAATGTCGACGATTGTCTAAACCGGGTCCAGTGCGGAACGAATCTGTTCACACTCGACTGCGCCGAAATGGCGAAAACTAGAAAGTTGCCGATGAAAAATCTTGTACTATTTGTTACTGCCTACGCGTCCGCTAAACCTACTGTAGGTTATTGTTGTTTGGTTAAAGAACTCCTTTATGTTAATGCTTGAAATATGTTTGACAAAAGGATGATGCCTTGTCGTCTTTCACCGCTACATGGAAAAAGTACCGTGTTGTTTCACCGTTAGGTATTGACATATTCAAATCCTTTTTTTTTGTAATATCAAGTGACGGGACGAATAGTTCGTGGGCCTGGTGATAAGTGACACGCCTGTGCATAACAGTTGCAGTGCCATTCAGAGCTTTAAAACGCAAAGATCATAAGGGCACTGCCTCTGCGCCCCTCACTTTGAGACATAAGTTGACAAGTCTCATGTGCCTGTAATTTCACCAGCACCCGTACCATTCAAAACCGGAACGCAGTAATGCTCACATTACTATTTGGCTGCAAAAATATGTAAGGGGTCCCTGGACGAACTATATCACAAGGAGCTTTACTGCTACAATTTCTTTTTATTTTTAGTTTATTCATTTCATGCAACATGACCCATTTAATATATACCTTAACGAGTAACATGCATACAATATAATATAACAATATAATAAAACACTATTTATTTACTTATACGTACGTATATACCTATACGTAAGGACTGCTGCGACGTGTGATGCAACTTAGGTATCCGGTATTCGGCTTCGGAAACGTCGATACATGTCGAAGTCATCGATACGTGACGGTAGTCGACAGATGTGGGGTTAGTACTCTTACCATAAATGAATTAAAATTCACATTTTAGTGCGACCTCAACAGCTCAACCCTTCGGGTAACATTGGCTTTCACCCGTATATACTCTACAATATCCGCAGTAATAATAATAATAATAAATACACACACACTCATACCCACGCACTAGGGAAATCCTGTGTCGCGGGTGCCAAAGAATTGAATTTTGGACACACACATAGGCAACCACAAATTACTCCCAAACTCACGAGAGAAATAAATGTGTGTACATATCTAAACTATTTTAAAAATATATAGTTTAGCGATACTGATTTGTATTCTGTAGTTGTGCCAATAAATAAATAAATAAAAAAGCCCACCTTTAATATGGTATTTCCATTGAGTGTAATTGTCATAGGCAGGTGCTTTAGTATTTAAAAAAATATATAAAAGTACAGCCGCTTACACCAAGAACAAAATGACGTACGCTGTATTTACTATTTCCCAGTATTATGCAGTAGGAGGAACCAAGTGCGTCGGCAATAATTGGCCTTCTTTGCTGACAGATGGTTCCTGCTTCCACTCGGTCACATGTTTCTAGTCTAGTGTATACAGTTTTATTTGCCAAATGCTAACAACCTCGCAGTTACTACGTTCCTCATATCATAAATAACAATTATGTTCCATAACTTTTTGCAAAAATAATAAATGTACCAAAAATTATCTTTCAATTTTTTCTTGTACTATCTGACACTTTTTAGATCTATATTTGTTGCTTAGCAAGGCCTCTCGCTTGCGGTCATTCGTAAATATTTGGTAGTGGGAGTGATTCTTTTGCTACCGCACAGCGCGTGATTTTTACTAAATAAGAAGTAGATCTGGTTTAATTATTTTACTCCAGAACCTATGTCAAACAAGCGCCAACGCTCACGAACGCTATTTAAATCCAAGGCTTCGTCTTCCGTGGAACCACGTGCAACAACATCACCGCCGTGTACGCACTTGAATTAGGCTACACTGAATATTGACTATATAAGCCATGATGTATAATGGATTATATGTATATGATGATGTTCGTTTACCAGTTAGATTCACTCACGCCTGTGTTTACAACAAGGTCTTTCGGCAGTCTACTTCGCTTTGCCGAAGGAGGCGCAATCGACTCGCCGTTTACAATGAATCGGTTGCCGGCTGCGACGAAATTCCGAAGGACGCGTTCCCACCATGGCGTGACGACAGATGGTCGTGCAGTTTAAAGTGTCATGGCTTGTATATTGTATATGACGTTACTACGACAGACTGTCGTGACAATAGGACGACCTAGAACGACAGTCGTCAGACGATAAACAAAACGTTACGATAAAAACGTGACGGCAGATAATCACAGCTTCAAACGATTCTGTCTTGCAAACGACAAGGCGTCTTCCGCGAACCTACAAATTGTCGTCATGATCTAGTGCGAGCAGGTGGACACGACAGTCGTTCTACGATAAAATAAACGTCCACGACACAGGCACGACAGATAGTCGTGATATAGAAACAGACTGGACGCGGCCGTCCTCCAAAGATGAATAGAACGTTATGACATATTGGGAACGCGTCCTAACTCACAATCGCGTCATTATATATATACAAATTTACGCACAGAGACACCACAAATTGTTCGAAACCTTTCAGCAAACTGACAGAGTAGGTAGGTAGTAAAAAAAAAAAACAAAAAAAAACAAAGGTAGGTATTCCCCGGACCCCAGCACACGCATCGTGTTGAGATGTGGCCTGCGACACGTTCACACCTTGATCGACCGTCACTTGCCGAATAATTACATCTCGTCGACTAGGTTGACTTCGGCAGCCAATTTCGCTCGTCAAAAGACACAAGTGTTTACACGAGTATCAGTGGCGAGGCGTGAAAATATACCTTGGTAAAGCCGTAGCTTTAACTTTTGAAAAAAAAAAACCCACTAACAAAAATTTCTTTTTACGTTAATAATGCGCCTTGGCGACATTTAAACACAATACTTATTAGCACACAAGATACTAGGTCACTTTGATGCTTAGTCTACACATAAAATAACCATAGCTTTTATAGTAATTTTACATTTTAAGATGCCCGTCGCGATACGAAAGTTTGTTTTAAGAAAGTTCTACACATGGCAACGGTTCTGACATTAAAACAAATTAAACTATAATTTGTTGGAATAAGGTTTAAATTTAAATAAACGCTATTCGACAATAACTCGAACCATTGCGGCTTCTCGACCGCCACTTCTTTTTATGTTGTAGAGCGGATTTTTGCGAATATTTTGATGGGAGAGCGTAGATTTCATGAATGAAATAGAACTCGCAGATCCACCGGCTTGCCTCGCGCTAATTGGTCGAGATGCATCGGGACAAGTTATTACGCGTTTAATAGTGAATATTTTGAATAAATGTTTTTTAAGTGGTGCAAGTGGTAGTAGGTACGCGGAAAATTTTAGGCAAGCCGGTGGGAATCAAGTTATATGGACGCCTCACCACTGGTGAGTAAGGTGACCTGTCGACCTAATGTAAACGCGCCATCGGATTCTACAGTACTAGTAAGTACTATTTTTTAAAAGTCCAAGCTCGGTGCTATTCGCGTTTTAGGGAAATTGACGATTGCATTATTAACCAACATTTTGACGTTATAATTTTCTCGCTCATCAGTTCGCAACCGCAGTTGAGAGTCTATTACTCGGGTACAAGGTTAATATTCAATTAAGGTTACGCATTTACATTTTATATTTGAATTATCTTGTACAATCTTGTAAAACTTGTACATGTCGTTATCAGAACGTTGTAATCGTATTTAAGTTATCATTTAATCGGCTGAAATTATAATAATAATGTGGCAGACAACCACACCAATTACCTGGCCTCAAACTAGGGTATTCCCTGTAGTATGAGTACCAGGGCAATGGAATTCATTCCGGAGCATTATGGTTTACTACGGAATTCTATAAAATATTCCGCCATCCCTTTTCTGTCGTCGAGGGAGACTAGATGTTAGCTGCGGTACCACCCCTGTGTTGTGGATGTAGGTAAGATTCTCAGGAAGCTTGACGCTTTAAGTTTTATTTGTATGGCATACGGCATTGGACTAGAATTCCCTGCCTATCGATTTGGTCTTTGAGAATGAATAGGCATTATGCAGGGTGTATATGCTCCATCGTCGACCTCATCGTCATGCCGTTCCACCAAGCGAAATAGAGTTCTCACACGCATTTATTTAAACTTACTTCGCTGGCTCAGCGATCGAAGGAGATTTTGGCCCCCAACACGCCATTTCCTTCGGTTTTGTGCCAATTCTGACCATTCGGGCACATTCAGTTCCTTCAAGTCTTTAACGACTTCATCGTTCTAGCGATATCTCGGACGCTCCACTGGACGATGACTCGTAGGTTTCCCAAATACTCTCTTTTGGCACTTATTGTATCGATAAAGAAATCAAAAACACCCATACAAAAATCAATTCAGAAAAGCTCATTTCCCAAATTGCTCCTACAGGGAACTGAACCCCTTTCGCTCAGCGCCCACAATGTAAACCGTTGGGCCACCGATTTCATCTGATGATAAATACATAGTTGTTTATTGCTTGTCACATAATGGAGTCACCACACTTACTAATGTGAAATCGGCTTGAGCTGTACAGAAAAAGCTTTATATCTACAGCTCGGACCGCCGCGCGCCGACAGGAAAAGCTCAATAAATTGTTTTTGTATGGACACAAAGCATTTTTGACCAGCTTAATGTAATTCAATGTCGATGAGTGTGGTGACCCCATGACCAGAAACTTATAGACTATGAAAACAGAATATAAATAAGAAAGAAACTACGAGACTAAAGAGCTCAGGTATTAAATTATTAGGTTCTTGAAGGTACACTGCTGTTTTTCGGTAACTCAACTTTGGAACCAAATTCCATAGATATTGCGCTGAAGTATTTCTATTGCTTCTAGATTAATGTGTCTATCTATCTCTGTAGACTGTAAAGTGGGCACAGGAAATCCTAGTTCATAAAAACTAGTTCCATTTACGCAGTTGAAATCTTAAAACGTGAGAATTGTAATTGTTAGGATTCCAACAGTACTTATTGATAAAATCACCTGCATCCGTTCACATACTGGCCTTTGGAAAATTAGATTGTATGTTAATGATTTGGTTTTCAATCGCGTGCAGTTTAAGTTATCAATTTTAACGTTGAATCCTACATTTCAAAGGTACGTTTACGAAATTTATTTAAGGATGTGTAAAAACGCTGACCCGCTTGGGATTGGAATATCACCCAAATCATTCATGAATCCATGTGTGGGACATGTTAATTTAATGTTAGTGACGATTAACTTCATAATTATCGTCATTAGCACTTAGACTTCCACAGCTAAACATAGGTCTCCAATAGAATATGGATGGCTCAAGTTAAACTATTGGAAGTTGTAATTTTATAAACAGCAATTTCAAACGCAATGCAAACAACAACGTAAAGCAATTCAAATGAACAATTTTTACAATTCGTATAGCTTTAGCTGTATATTCGGTCGTATAAAAACTTCATTATACCTCCTTGACTTGATTCGTAGGCATAAAAATCAAGTAATTTAGGTAGCATGCCTTTTGGAAAGGAGTCACCGCATTTATCTACACGGAATCATGTTAAGCCGGAAAAAACTTGGATGTCGAATGTAATAAGATCGAAAGAGACATGCGTTTCCCATCGGCAGTCTGAGCGGAAGCGAAACGCGCAACGACTTTTTTAAATTCATGTATTTGATGTAGCATAAGGGGTTTTTAGTTAGATTAGTAACAGTAGAACTCATGTGAAAGAATTCGTCTAGGAAAGTACTGCCTTACCAATTTCTGCCTTCAAACAGTAAATATGAGTATTACAGCGTTCCGGTTTTGAAGGGTAAGACTGCTGGTGAAATTACAAGCACATAGGATTTATCAACTTTAAGTCTTAGGGTGACAGGCGCAGTGGCAGTACCCTTCAGATCTTTGCGATTTAAAACTCTGAGTGGCACTTCAACTGCTATGCGACATTTTCATGCCGCCACTTGCTGTCATTAAAAAAACCCGCAAGGAAAACGTATCTTTTTATATGATGTTTTCAAATATGTTCTTATATCTGTGGCGTTTCTCAAAATGTACAATTTAGGGCTATTCTATTTAGGGCTATTATATATATAAACGCGTATCTTTGCGATTTAAAGCTCTGAGTGGCATTGCGACTGTCGTTGGTAAGCGTATCGTTTACCACCAGGCTCACGACTTGTTCGTCCCGTGGTACCATTAAAGAAAAGATTTTATGCAAAGTACGTTTTATTTCGTTCGTTGACTCTTATTGCATTGAAATAAAGCACTTTCTGACCGGCTCAAGCCAATTGCGTCATGTGTGATGACTGCCTAAACCGAAATGTCAGTATAATTATAAAAGTATGTGGGAAACTCTCACAAATTGTGTTTTAAACTAACTAGGGAAGTATCTACTTAAAAAAAACATAAATCATTTCCCACCTATCATTACAGTCCGCTAGTCCTTTAAACTTGTCATTACCAAATTGTATGCTCTAGTTGTTTATTACTTTCAATTGACAACGGCATTGCTCTGCTTATTTTGATACATATTCGAACACGTTACAGCAGCGGGGCAGCCCCGGTACCGCCCTGAACGCATTATTATACTGGACGCGGAGAGCTTCAAATTCGCGGCGACTGTGATTAGCCCATAGGCTACACGAGTAAAAGTTGGTGCAGAATGATCAGAATAATATTATTTTCACTTCAAATCATTAAAGTGATTTTATTTTTGATACGAATGCCACTCATTCACACACACTGAAATCAGATTTAAAGACTATCTTGTGAATTTGAAGAATCTTGAAGCTACTCTCTACTCTCTCTAATCTACTCTTCACGCAATTCAAAGTCATCCACAGCCCGATTTCATCCACCACAATCTTGGGGTAGCCTCACCCATCAGGCCTGCAACTTTGACAAATTTGTCTACCCATTTTATTGTGTTATTTATCAAAGCTTAGTGTGACCTTATCAAATCCGTCACCTTTAACCAGCAGTGGATGACACACATTCACTGCTTCTACGTTTATACGTACAGTCACTCGTCACAGATTTATTTGCTTTGTAAACGATCACAACCAGCTTGATTTTAAGGCCAGAGTGAAAAGGTATTTGTCTAGGTAAGCTTGCACCACACTTGTCCATACGACTACTTACACTTAGACGAATGCGGTATGATGATTAGACTTTAATGAAATATTTTTTTTTTTTTTAACTCCTTACTGAGCAACTGACGTTACGTTTTTAAATTTGCGCTAAAATAAAACAAAAATATAAACAAAAAATTTAGGTGAGATCGATATTTTTTGAAGATGGAGATTCCGCTTCTCATCTGCAACCAGAATATAAAAAATGAAATATTGCCGCACACCCCGTATTCACCAGATTTGACCCAATTTGATTTTTGATTTTTTACCGATTTACATCAAATAAGGAAGTGATAGTTGGAATATAGGAATATATCAAGGTGTACAGAGTTATAACGAGATTATTGTAGAAAAATAAATCATAATTTAAAAAAGTCGTGTACTTATCAAACCAAACTTCTTACTTACATTTACATGGAATGTAAGCCTATCTTAAAAAGAACAATATTATATGTATACGCTTTGGATGTACAACCCTCTGCTACAGTACATGAATCTCCCCAACATTCTATAAACATCTTATTATAAACATTTTCGTAAGCTATAGCGCCGCAATAATTTTAATATGTTGTAGTGCTTGGAAAAATTGAATCTTATTTACTGGGGATTACCAATCATGCACACCGATATTGCTATATCCGCTTCATTCAATTCCATTCAAGTCAGAGTCCAACACACATTACCTCGTAATTTGTTTCTCGACCAAAACTGCGTTAGTGGTTAACCAAAGAATTTTGTTCACATTGTAAGCGCATGCATTTTAGTGTTTCTTTGATGAAATGCAAAATGTATGTTTTTGGTATAGCTCGTTCGTCAAACGTCAACATTATGTATGTGTATTTGTATATATTTTCAACTCTTTATATGATTAGAAATTTTTTATTATTTTAAATTTATTAAAAACTCCATTAGAAAAACAATACATCCAGAAAACACTTAATAAAATCCAAACAGATAAATCAAAACACTATCTAAGGATGTTTCCTTTATTATTATTTATTATCGAAGATTTTGTACACATGTTTGTGTACAAAATCTTCGCAGCACTGCTTGTTAGCAAATAATTTATAGATTTTTTCCAAACACATTCCATGAACAAATGATGTAAAACAATAAAAATCGATTTAATTTCACATGACAACAACAAAGCCATGAATGTGATATGTAAATACATATTACAACTGTTGTGTCACTTAACGGCATCGAACAAAAATAATTCCTGCAAAACATTTGGGTATGCTTTGACAATTACTCAATTTCGAAATTTCGCTGCTTCAGTATCTGCAGAAAATGTCACTAAAATCTCTATCTCTTGTTCTCGGTATGAAAAGAAATGCTAAATCGGAAGATTCAGTAGTTTTGAAATCCCTATTGCTACACGTTCCGTTTTTATCAATTGTATTCAAAATATAATCGATAATTCGACATGTACAATTATTTAAATAATTCCTTTCAATTTTATTCCCCAGATAATTTTTCCTTCCCCTTTTGGTCTTCGTTCCGTTTCCTAACCCTTTACCTTAACGTCGGCACAAGGTAGTCTAGTGCCATTACAATCTTTAAAAAAAAAAACATTTAAATCAAACTAGGGTTTACTGACTTTATTACTAAAAAAGAACATTTTAATTATACAACAAAATATTATGTTTGGTACAGAATCTAAGATCTCGCAGGACGATGTCCTGTAGATACAACTCCTGTCTTGTGTAGTTCATTTTACAAAAGTTTTTACACTTTGACCAAAATATCATCTCAGCACAGTAACTCCTAAAACAAGGTTTACAGTCTAACGAAAGAATTACTGGTTACGTACTTTTACACCATCTGCAAAAGACAAAACGTTTATCCATAAAAAGCGTAACCCGCTAACTGCCACAGCTTCTGTATTTCCGAAATTAAGTAAACTGACGTCATTATATTGAGGCGCGCCGGGCAGCTGTCGTAAACCTTCGTAATATATCCTGTTCTTAGGTGTCCGCGATTTTTACACTTAGGAAATGAAATTACTTTTAGTTTAGGAAATGAAATTACTTTTAGTTTATTATTTATTAAATGAATTATTTTTTAAATTTATAGGTTTTGTAACCATGGTGAAAAATATAGTGACTTGCATAAATATTAGACTTAACTGGTCGATGACTACCATCTCAGTCAGCCGTAATCATGGGACTTGTAAAGAACCCAAAACGTTGCTTTGTTTGAAAAAACAATATGCGCGATTTATATCTGGAAAAAATAGTTTAATTTCCTTCGTAATATAAATATGTTACATTTTTGTTTATTACTTAGGTATTATTTATCGTTATTGAGCACTCGATCGTCCAACATCGAGACAAAATCATTTGGACTTTTTAGAAAAACACTCATGTAATTCCAAAACAACACGGATAGACGATATCATCATCATTGTGGAATAGAAGTTATTAATTAAATTTTGCCTATAATCATCAAAAATAAATCACGATTATTTGTTTTATGAAAAGTCGCGTTTACGCTACCGAGTTTAAAATGCCATCGTTAGATCAACGAAGCAAATCTGCGCAGACGCCGCCAACCTTGACAGGTGTTCGCTTTATTACTTTTTATGACTCTCCTAAGGCCCGTTGAATATGAATTTTTGCTTATAAAATACGGTCAAAAAGGTGTAAATAATTCTAAAATAGCCAGCAATTAGTAGCCAAATAAAATGCTTAGCCGTAATTGTTGCATTCAATTTCAACACTTGCATTGAGTATAAATAAATTTCATAATCATTATTTTGTACAATGAAATAAATACTAAGTAAGATATATATACCTGTGCACGTATTTCAATAATTCAAATTTATAGACCTTCAGGATCCTGTTATGACTACCTCGCACACGGCTCAGCAGTAACGGATCCCGAGTTCCATCTGATGGCATACAGAAGTCGTTCCTCGGCGAACGTCTCAGAAGCACTGCAATAATTAAGCAGTCCTAATTGCGTCCTGGTATACAAAAATTGAATTATGTAATACATTTATTCATCAGTCAGTAATAGAATGGCTACACAAGTAGGTATGGTTACTTAGTTATATAGGACGCCCGTCAAACCTCTATATACTATGGGGTATACTCTCACTGATATTCGGCTTAATATCATCATCATCAACAACCTATTTATACGCTCCACTGCTGGGCACGGGTCTCCTCTCAGGCGAGGGATTAGGCCATAGTACTCCACGCTTGCCTAATGCGAACCTTCTTCGACGTACAGGTTCATTTCAAACTAATTTATTTTACATTAAAAACTATTTTGCACATAAATTCCGAGAAATTCGGAGGTATGAGGCCCGGATTTGAACCGACAATCTCTGCCTAAGAGGCCGTAGGTCAAAACATTAGGCTCCCGCGGCTTTATATAGAATATAATAATACAATAACGAAAATATTGTCCTACCAGTTACTGCCGTATTTGACATTGACATTTGAGAACTATTAGAAGCTGACACATTCCGCTAATCGTGGTATATCTACGCTTTTTATATATAATAATATATATTCATGTAACTTACTAATAGTATGAGATTCGCACGAGCTACAATTCAAGACGTGAAGTGCTTAAAACTAACTGACAATTTCGTCACATTAACATCATGCAATTAAAACAAGTAGCGCGGTAAATGTGCGTGAAATTAATAAGCCTGTTACCAACGGTTTAAACGTCACCAATTACAGATCCATTTGCTGTTGCACAAAACGAAAAAGGTTTAATCATGATTTTAGTGTAATTAAATTTCTTAATAGTAAAAATAAATTTGTTAGACAAATCATTGAGCTAGCAAATTATTTTGCGGCTTTGAAACGAAGTTTATTTAGATACGGCTATAAGGTGGAGTTTGCTTTCACAAATTTTCGTAAACCCCATATCGACCATACGCAATAACATAAAGACATTTACTTCTCGAATTGTTATTAAGAAAGTCGACATTCACTGATCCGTGATGAAATGTTGTCAATCTCTGTCCGGGCGTGGGATTCGGAAGCAATCAGTGACAGCGAATACCTCTGAGGTAGAGGTGGACTGTGGCTATCGGCAATTGTCATTTGAACCGGCGACCGCGCAACACGCGTTCGATTTTTAATAATCTCGATTTAAAATAAGAAGTCGGTGAGCTAGTGTTAGTGTGCACTTATTGAGTATTTTTAACGAAAACTATTTGATAGACTTCTATTGAGGCTTTTTTTTTGTTGAATTGTAAGTGTCTTGTTTGTTTTTATAATAATAAGGTGATTTATCAGAAAATCTTTGACTACGTTGCGTAATTATATATTGCGTTATTCAACACTGTTCTTACCAATCAACTAGGCCAAATTATGTTGATTTATTTATTTAAAAAGTGAATCTAAAGAGTGTTTTATAACCGACAGACGTCTATTCTTCGACTTAAAGCCCAGGCGGTGTACTGCACTGTATGATTTTAAATACTACTGTTGGACACAGGTTCCCTCTTACGGCATCCTGTCGTAGACAAGCTAACTTCCCCAAATGCACATTTTTATCATAAAGATAATATTTTTGAACAATACAACTTGTTACAACAAATGTTACTAAACACACGTAACTTTCGGAACGTGTAATAGTAGTATATTTTTACAAATACGTTTGACGCCAGTGTCCAGAGTTCGTCCAGGGAAATACTGCCACCTTACCTATTTGTGCTGCCAAGCAGTAATGTTAGCATTACTGCGTTCCGGTTTAGGAGGGTGCTGATGAAATTACACGCACGTGGAACTTGTCAACTTTTGTCTGAGGGTGACGGGCGCAGTGGCAGTGCCTCTCAGATTTAAAACTTTGAGTAGCACTCCAACTGTTATGGACAGGCGTGTAATGTACCATCAGGCGCACGACTTGTTCCTCCCGTCACTTGATATTATAAAAAAAATTACTTCTTAAAGACTTCGGCAATACGGCGCAAATTTCAGATAAAATTGTCAGGCTTTACAGTACCTAATAAAGTCCACATTGTATTATTGTATAAAAAAAAACGATTTCCCAAGTGTCAACTAGAGAGACCATGTTTATCGCCACACGGAACAATGAGGCAATTTGCACAGCTACGCAATTATTTACATCCTTTACATAAATACAACTATTTTTTATATACTCATGCGTTTAAAAATACGTTATAAATTCAAATGATCGCACTAGAGCACTTAACTACGTATTTATTTATGTAAATTATTTTTTCCTTTTTTTTTATAAAAAATAAATGCGCATTTGACCTGTATCTCACCTGATGGAAAGTGACCATGAGATCGAGGATGTAGCATGCACACCTAAATAATGCCTATTCACTCTTGCTTTGAAAAGGTTCAAGTTATACCGTTCGGGGAACAAGTCTGCAGGCAGGGAAATCCACTCCCTAGCCGCTCGCCATATAAAATGGAAGCGAAAGGCTTCGTGCGAATCTAGGGAATATCCACAACATAGGGTTGGAACCCGAGCCCACGTCTAGTCCCCCAATGATGGAAAGGAGTAGGCGGAATCAAATTATGCAATTCCATCGCACACTCTCCGTGATTTATCCTGTAGAATACAGATAAGCTGGCAACTTTACGGCGGTGTACAAAGCTCTGCAGCTTCGCCTCTACTAATTCCGAGTACCCTATAATCCTCTAAGCACACTTGTCTATTGAATCCAAGGTGGCCAGTTGGTATTTAGCAGAGCCATCCCATAAGTGTCAGCAGTACTCCACACACGACCGGACTTGTGCTTGGTACAGCTGAAGCAACTGTCCCGGTGTGAAGTAACGCCTCACCTTGGAAAGGATGCCTAGCTTCCTGGCTGCATTTTTGGCCATGTATTCTCCTAAACTGTTGGCGAAACGCTTTCGCGTTTAACTTTTTGCAGATTTCGTATTTAAAACGCTAACGCATTGATTGACTTACTTCTAAATACGGTGCTGTGAGTTAACCCTTAATGAGCCATGTCTACAAAGATTAATATTTTGAGTTTATATGGGGTGCTGCGTTATTTGAAAATAATGTACCAGACAACCATACCAGTTGCCTGGTCTCTAACCATGGAAATCCCTGTACTGTGAGTACCAGAGCAACGGAATTCACTCCGGGGCACTATTTGCTCCCACCGGGCTTCGAACCCGGGACCTCCGATTCCAACGCCTACAATGCAAACCATTGGGCCACCGAGATCATCATTGATGGGGAAAATATATCCCGTGCTACGAATAAGGGCGTTTTCTGTTTGGTATTGTTAGTCTTCGAAAACAATAGTAGTTAAACTGTAATAGTAATCTACACGCGTCAACAAATCGTTTTTGTGTGCCGACACTCGAGTAACAACAGAACAAGTTAATAAAACAGGTTGCAGGTTAAAGAGGCGCGAACCTTGGTGCCCGCTTGCACGCATCTGTTCTTGTAACCTACATATCGTACCGTATAATTGTATTCCCACTCTATCGTTATAGTCAATATTAAATGGTCAAAATAATTATGTAAATATGTAACTTAATTTTAGAATATAAAATGTTGTGCGAATTTTGATTTGTCTTACTGGATGATAAAAAAACGCGAACCCTGGCACACGTGGCAAACAACTGTTCTTGTAATCCAATTGATGTTCCAACATCTGTCAAATGTTCAAATATCAATATATGTTTATTTAGGTCGTGATACAAGTTAAACCGTGGTAGGCTAATGGTATGACCTCTTTAGCGGAGGCCGTGGTCTCGAATTTTGCAATCCGGACGTGCGAGTCCGGATTTGAAAACTCTGAACTCACGAGTTTTACGGAATTTATGTGCGTAATTTAATTTGAAATTTACCATGAGGTTTTCGATGAAGGAAAACATCGTGATGAAACCTGCACGTCGAAGAAGGTTCACAACCCTCGGAAAACCCGTACCTGAAAGGAGACCCGTGCCAAGCAGTGGGGCGTATAAATGAGTTGATGTTGATATAAGGCAAAATACGAATAAAACATCTGTTTATCTTGACGTATTCAGCTAAAATTGCCGCCAAACTCATAGTGTACACAGTGTACATATCTGTTCTTGTAACCTAAATACCGCGATACCCATATGGGCTTCGTTAACAACTTTGGTATTTATTAATCGCTAACCGATAATGTGTACCTATTAAATAGATCAATTGAACACATTGTACAAAATGCGGGCTCTATAGCTGCTAATCTGTTTTTCTAACCAGTATAATATGTTATTCTATTGTTATGTAATATCTGTCTCAACCCTTATAATGGTTTAAGGAGAGAATTGTGCACTTTTTTCCGCAATTGCATTGCAGGTATTTTTAATTTCACAGAAATTAGTTGCTATTGTTATAGTTCCTGGTAATTGCAAGAATTGCGTGTTAGACAAAATTGAAGTTGCAAAATACACATAAAAGGTGTGTGAAACATATCGCACCCCTCATGGAAAAAAGGCATAAGCGGAGTTACGTCAAACATGTTTATTGGTCCATTAGATACAGAAATATATAACCCACATTCACTCCAATTCTTGTAACGCTATCTACAATATTAGTCCATTCAATGGCGAGTCAATGGCATGTCGCCTGCTAATTGTTTGACATAAAAAATATATTTAAAGATATAATTTAAAGACTATTAAACGAGGTACAAATTAAGATATTCGTAGTAATTTCCATGGCAGATTTAGTTAGTTGGTGATTTAATTAATGCTGCCATCATTGCCACTGACACTATTTTTTTTTCGAATATGAAGTGACGAAACAAACAGGTCGTGCGCCTGACTGCCACTGCGCCCGTTACCCTGAGACATAAGTTGATAAGTTCCATCTGCCTGTAGTTTCACCAGCACCCTTCAAAACCGGATCACAGTAATGCTGACATTACTGCTTGGCGGCAGAAATAGGTAAGGTGGCAGTACTTCCCTGGACGAACTCTTTCACAAGGGCCTCTACTGTTATTACTCTAATGAGACTCAACTGCCATTGCAACTGGAAGGGCACTATTTTGCACAGGTCATGGTTGACCTGTGCAAGCGAGCTTGCATAGGTCAACTATGACCTGTGCAAAACGGGAAGGACACTAGCCCTTCCCGTGTGCAAGCTCGCTTGCACTGGTCATAGTGCCCTTCCCGCATAACTAAAAGGTTGATAGAGAGGGGCACTATAAACAAAACTTATTTAGAAAGATATGGGACTGCCATTGCAACTAAAATTTTAACAGAATAACAAATATTAATAATAAATAATTGCCATATAATCTCAGTGGAGTCTCTGTGAAATTACAAATACCAGATTTCATTCTTGAATTGGGAATTTAGTAGAATTGGGGCCCGAGTGCAATATGAAATAATCCCCCTCTATTTATAAAGAGCACAATACCTTTCCAATACAATATGTTTTACGTTTTTTACCTTAACGTTACAAAGCACAAGCACTATTGACACATTGTTGTAAAGCATATAAAAAACTGTTGGCACCAAACGTTGAACTCATGGATAAATACTGGTTGGCCTCTAGTTTGTACTCTATTTACTTTGTCGCCTCTTAGTTTGGTTTGGTATTCTCAGCTTATACGTAGTTTTATTACGCCGAATTAAAATCTATTTTTGAATACAGTTGAATAGGGAAAACATAAAAGATGTAAAGGTAAAATTTATAGAAAACAGATTAACAACCGGAAATCGGAAAGAGCAGTGTATATTAACCTAAATTTCAAGGAAATAATATGCATAAAGTGAATAATACCTCCCTCTGAAATCCCCGAATTCTTGTATTGTATTTTGTTTTATACTTTTAATGTTTAATTAGCTATACTTCGGTAATATATTTATAACAATTATAAGTAAAAATGTAACTATTTTTATAATTAATCTTTCTAAGAATTCAAAGGGAGGTATTATCTGTTCTATGTGTATTACTTGAATAAATATACACTGCTTATTCAGTTATCTGCTCATTACGTACTAAGTATTACGTAAAAGTATGAAATATCGTAAAGTTTACTATAGCTTCTTTTATCTTTACTACTACTGCCATTAGAAAAATAAGTAGATACCGTGAAGAAAACAGTCGCATTCGTTGCTTTGCAATATGTAATACTTTGGATTTTCCTTTACACTTTGACAATGTTTTAAAAAGTTTAGGGCGCAACGAAACATTTAGAACTAATCTAAATTTCAATAACTAACCTTTTCGAAATGTTTCAGATAAAAAACCAGCCCTACCGATCAAACCAAGTATACCCACTAAACCAGTCGTCAGAGACGAAGATTCGATAAGTCAAACGTCAGTCGGAGGAATCAAGGGAAAGCTAGCCGCGCTATTCAACAAAGAGCAGACGATTAGCGAGACGACGATAGCCAATAAAGTGAAGCAGGAACGAGAGAAAGAAATGGAGATGTTGCAAAATAGATTTGCTTACAAGGTGAGCGAGGTCTTAAATATTTCCGAGGAACATTTTAAACTTACCAAAAGGCGCGTTGAAATCGATGCTGTTACTAAATGAGTCAACTTTTGGGAAAAGGAAAGTTTCAACCGACAGTATTGTTTTCAATATACAAAATTATCTTGCTATAATAAGCTTTTGTTCCAATGTTTTTCTTTGCTTTAATAGGAAAGGAAAACAAACATTGTGAAACCTGCATTTGGGAGAGTTTGAAGTCTCCAGCCTACATTTTCTCAGGACTAAGGTTTATCCCAAAAGGAAACCCGCGTCCTGCAGATGGATATAAAAGAATTGATGACGATGAATAGAAAATACTACTTTCAATTGACAAATCTATATATACATATATATATATATACCATGTTATTTACTGGTAAAGGCTACAAATCTCTTTCATTATCAATTCCTTTGGTAATCTGTCGTCGGATCCTTGAAAAGCGTTCTGTCTTATACCTTTCGTATTGACGTCGATAAACCACTTTTCCCGTAGGCGACCTTCTACGTGTTTGTCTTTTATTTGACAGAATAGAAACCGTTGTTAGGAGTATTTCTAGTGTAATAATAGATTCAGGCGTTACTTTGTAGAAATCCATGTTAATAAAAATGGAAGTAAATTTACTTGCTACACTGCGAACCCAGTGCTGGTTAAAGCATGTAACACCGCCGTGCTTGTATTGATTTTTTTTTTTTATGCAGTTAGTTTTTCCACCCTACTTCCGTATAAAATTAATAAAATATATAACTCAAGCGTATTTACAGTCACAAGCGACACGTGTGTCGGTATATTCTTTCTCTAAGGCATCCTCAAAGGTTGTTGATTCTTGGACTCTCGGTCATAAAAAAACTATTCAGTATTTCTAGGTTCTAGCCTAACGTTTGTGCGCTTTGTGTGTTGGCTCCCGCCTATCTTTACTCTTAACTTTGCATAATTGTTACCACATCCAGGACCTTGATGTCCATGATCCCCTCGTTCACCTACCCATCTTGTAGCGTCGTATTACAAATCTATTTTAATATTTGAACACGTTGATAATATAATTTGATAAAAGGTACACTGTAATTAGCAAAGTGCAGTGAGTGTTATTTATATTAGTGCACCCTCTACACTATTCCTGTCGTGTAGTCAGTTTTGCTTTAACTTAGTAAATTTAGTCGCATGTCTCGGAGTATTTATAGATTTTCTGTTCATACCTTTGTCTCATGTTGCAGTTTCAAGAAACTTATTTTTACTTTGTATTGTTGCATTCGTTTCAAGTACTTGTAATAACTTGAGATGTTTTGGAACTATACTTCGAATTTTTTACCATTAGACAGAAGGAAATTTTGGGTCGTTTATCATGCACCATTTTATTCAGTTATTTTGTAAGCAAAACATTTTACTTAATACCGTCAAGGAAAGTTCTCTAATACATTTACTATCTTTATGTAATTAATAAGTATTTTGTTCTCTATTATTAATTATATAATATATATATATATCTGCACGTACTTAATCTATTTCAAAGACTTGCACTATAAAAAACTTAAATAAACAGAACTTCCAAACATTCAATGGAATCTTTTTTTATAAAATAATTACAATCGTGTCATTTTTAAATGTCATTTGTCATCATTTCAGACGATGTTTTCCTTTTTTTATAATTTGTTGACTTAAGAAAATGTTTACTATCACTGCTTCTTTGTTTAAAATATACCCTTGTTAAGTTTTACGTGGTATTTTCCTCCTTCCAAGCCCAGATTTGCACCATTACTTACTACATGTGTTAAATTTACATACCCGTTTAACGTTTTTGCGTATTTAAGTTCGCTTGTATTTTTGCCTTTACATATTTCATTTCCAAGTTTTTCCTTATTGATTTCTTATAATCATCATCGTAATTTATCCGTTATACGTCCCACTATCGAACACGGGTCTCTAAAGAATGCGTATGGTCATTATCCTGTAACTGCGTACAATGTGGGTAAGACGTCACAAGTGGCACAATCTTCTCTAGCTTTCAGGTTTTGTTACAATGTTTTCCTTCAGCGTTAAGGAGAGACGTATTACATTACAAGACATAGTTTAGTAGCAGTAGAGCTTGCGAAAGGGTTCATCCAGGGAAGTACTGCCATTTTACCTATTTCTGCCGACTAGCAGTAATGTTACTGCGTTCCGGTTTTGGCTGGTACGGGTGCTGGTGAAATTACAGGCACATGAGACTTGACGACTATGTCTCAGGGTGTTGGATACAGTAGCAGTGCCCTCTGAGTGACAGTGTTATGGACAGGTGTGTCGCTTACTACCAGGCGTATGTCTTGTTCGTCCCATTACTTGACGCCATAAAAAAGCCACCGAGAGTCGAACCTAAAATTTCAATTGAGCAATCTTTGCCCCACTGAACTACCACTACACGTAACACCTACAACAAATTTGAATCACAACCAATCTGTTGGCCGAACTTACACAACGCCAAGTTGAAAAATTAATATGTGATAATTTTCACACCATATTGCACCATAGTCTTTTGGAAATAGAAAGTTTCTAAATTATAGATACTCAATACTCAATATATTTATTGCATTCATATGGTAAACATGTCTTAAATTTAAAATAATGCTACACATATGAGCCCTTTATTAGGGATAACAATAACAGCAGATAATGAATGATAGGCAAATTGAAACATTTTTTTGTATGTATTACTGAGTATAACTACATCCAAAGTGATTTATTCGGTGTGAGATGAACAAGTTCATGGTCACCTTGAAGAAGAAGCAGTACAAACATTTTTAAATTGTTTTTCCTTATTGTAAAGTCTTAAATGTGATGTTTCTTAAGATTATGACGTTTGTTATTGCAATGACATCATCGTGCATAAAGTAGTGAAGTTCGATAAACAAAACCTATAAAATTAAATTAAAAATGCAGAACTGATATATAGTTAACGGGTATTGATAATAAAGTTGTGAAATAATTTGTTAATGATGAATATGGACAAATGCCCATGTTCTAAGGCCAACCTCTGGAGTTTCCTACTCATACGTCTCAGGGCAATCTACGTACGAATGAGAAGTAGAGTTTTGTAGAGCTTATTAGTATATAATAAGATATTTTTATTTTGAAATATGTCAGATTATTTGGGGTATTTTGAATTGTTATTCAATTTATTAGAAAAACTTTTCATTTTGTTTTGCAAGCAAATAAATTGCCATTATTATTATGTGTCAGACAACAACTCAAACTAGGTGTTTCCCTGTACTATGAGTACCAGAGCAATGGAATTCACTCGCGGCACTCGGAAAGTTATTTTCCCAAATTGGCCCTACCGGGAATCGAACCTGGAACCTCCGCATCCAGCACCCACAGTGCAAACCATCAGGCCACTGAGGCCGCCATTGTTTTGTTTGGAAGAATAACAAGCGAAAGTATTCGAACACGTTTTTTAAATTTGGATATATTGTTGGGTTTTCCTACAGTTTATTGCAGAGGTACGTCAACATCTTTTTACTGTTCATTTTCCCTATAGAAAGTATGTTATTGCGAAATGATGGTGAAATCTGGCGTCGTCACGGCAGTAGGTTATACCAAAATGGAAAGTGATTTGAGGAATTTCGCATTTGCTTTTTCTGAGAAATCTTGATTCACCGTTTTTTTTTTTATGAGATTATGACTCTGTGGTAGGGGTATTTCGCACACATTTTTTCTGACAAATCTTGATTCATTGCTTTCTTGTTTTTCAGAACTTTAAGTAGGCCCTGTAAGGAAATTGCGCAATATTATTCTGTCGTGACCAATGGCGGTTATTACAATTGAGATTCAATGTATTTCTGTCAATCTTCTATAATTTAATTTTCTTTTATTCTTGATGTTACATTTTCAAGTTTTCTTCATGTTTTTCAAATTCGAATTTCTTCAGCTATCACTTTGCTTTACAAAAGATTAGCTCCCTGATATGGGTCGCCATCTCATATTATTTGAATGGACTTAGGTTGAAACACGTTGGTTTCTTGAGACATGTTTATTGTTCGGTCTCAGAATATAAGTAACAAAACAATTGAAGTTAAAATAAAACGTAAACTTCTTATATAGGTATGAGCTCTGAGGTAGTAATAATTATCTTTCCCAAAATACAATAACACTACATTTGTATTGATGTTACCCTATTTATTCCTATCAATGGTTTTAACTGTAAGTATAATGCTATTGTGACGACGGTAGAGACAATTATAAAAAGAATAAATATTAAGATTGATCGTGTCGGAAACTGTTAGGAACGAGGACGTGTACGTACAATATTCAGGGTGTGAAAATTGTATGCGTGGGAGGCATGCAAGTGAATAGAAAAGTATTGTAGAAAGGAGAGTTCATTGGTTATCACAAATATTTTTTGTTTGGTGGTAATCAATTTTCATCAGGGTTAAATCGATAGAAAAAGAAATTAAATCGTAGATTTAACATCAAAATACGTAATCCTAATCAACTAATCCTTTTTTCAGCCCCCAAATCCAGAAAAACCTGAAGATGCCCACGATTCAGAAGACGAGCAAAGTGAATCTGATCCATCAGAAAAAGCGCCTCTCATGGGTAGCACGATAAGCCTGGCCCAGGCTAACAGGAAACCAGAAATCATAGCTAATATACCCAAAGTTGAGGCCAAGGAGGTGAAGGAGAAAGAAGCGCAAAAAGACAATGTCGTAGGGTCGCAACCTACTAAAAGAAGAAGTGAGTGTTGCCGTTCTTTAATAATACACCGGTCAGAATTTTTGACGAGGCCGTTTCGTTACATTTGGTTGTCTACATGTACATGATGAATAAATGAATTAGTAGCTGTAGAGCTCTTCGTGAAAGAGTTGGTCCAGGAAAGTGTTGCCACCTTGCCTATTTCTGCCGTCAAACGTGTGCATGTAAGGGCGCGTTCCCACTATGTCGTCACGTTTTATTATCGTTGGACGACTGTCGTGTCTAGCCTGTTCCCATATCACGACTATCTGTCGTGGACGATTTTTTATCGTTGAACGACTGTCGTGACTAGCTGTTCCCACTAGATCGTGACGACAATAGGAGCTGCGACAATCTGTCGTCACGTTTTTATCGTGACGTTTTTTTATCGTCTGATGACTATCGTTCTAGCTGTTCTCACTGTGACGACAGTTTGTCGTTGTAACGATAAAAAATCGTGAACGACAGTTAATTGTGTCGTGCTATTTGTCAACAGCTTCATTTAAATATACAAGCCACGACAGTGTAAACTGCACGACAATCTGTCGTCACGACATAGTGGGAACGCGCCCTAAAGTGCGCATTACTGCATTCCGGTTTTAAAGGGTAAGGGTGTTGATTAAATTACAGGCACATAGTTGGGATTTCAGATTCAGATCTTTGCAGTTTAAAGCTCTGTAACTGTTATAGGTAGGCGTGTCGCTTACCACCGGGCGCACAGCTTGTTCTCATAAAAAATGATGATATTAAGAGATAGAATAAAATTCTGAAAATATACAACCAAACTTTAGATTATATGTTTCATGAAATGTAAGACAAGCCAAGTTATTTACATCCTTTTAACTTTACATTCTTTTTAGTCTTCTAACGAATGTCGTTTTCCTATACACACTGCCAAGATTAGTTCCTAATATTATTTTATGTCTGAATAATAAATCTATATCCTACCTAGAATTGCATCTATACATTATGTAAAATCCTTCACTATTAATTGACGGAAAAACCAAAACATACTTGTAATTCCATCACTTAGGAAACTCGCCTACATCCTTTAACATACCAAAAACTATAAATGAACTAATTTGATATTAATTGTTAACTCCAATCTGTTTTTAATGCAAAACAGGTTTTTTTGTGACGCGGGTCAATTTGTTTTCTTTCGCTGTTTACAATGTTTGTTTAGGGAGTCAACATACTAATTAATGTACGCATTAATTAGTATGTTGACTATGTTGACGATTACGATCGACTTGCATGGATATAATTTTTTTCTTGCCGGCTTATTGCGTTTTCGTGTCGATAAGTCGGTGACACCCTTACACTATTGTTTTATTACATACCGCCCCCTCAATTACTAAATGTCAAAATGCGAAGTATATAGTTTTAAATCTATACACAGCAAAAGTGTCTAGGGATCGAGTACGTTTCTGTCCATTACGGAAAATCAGGTTTTTATAATTTTTTAACACTAATGGTTTTTTGGATAATTTCATAATTTATAAAATAAGTAAGTACGTAAATAAATAATTTAATAAATTGGTACAGTTATTTTTATTTAACTTTAATAGGGTCATCAAATATTAAAAAAATATACCTTGATCCCTAGACACTTTTGATGTATGTATTTTGTGAGTTACATAAAAATTAGATTTTGAATTTTGTCACTTTAGGGTATGGACATGTAGCAAAAATAATGTTTTTTGATCACCATATTATTATATGTACATTTAAAAAAGGAACTTCGACTTCCCATACAATTGTAACCAACAGCGAGTGTACGATTATTCGTATCTGGTCCTAACACTGAATTATTTTCTATTCCAGGTTCTCAAGACTCTCCAGTCGTCCTGTCAGTCCTGGATGACGTTAAGCGAATAAAAGTTAACAATAACAAAAAGGAATCAAAGGGCGTCGCCCTTCCCGAACCTACAAGTATATACCCCCACTTATCAGACATAGAAACAGACAATTCTCATACGCAGGAAGAATATTCCGACTGTGGAGGATCAAGGTGTGGACACTATACTTTGGAATGCGTTTTTTTCTTTCTTTGTATTTGAATTTGCAGGTTTTTATTATACAGGAGATTATTCGAGAAGGTCTTGAAGGATTTCAACAAAGAAAAAGTCAGAAGATTGTTACTTCTAGAAGAGAGAAGAGTTTATTAGAAGAGGATATCAACCGGTTTATCTTTTAGGTTTTCCTAGTTTTTGTATTGTTTATAAGGACGTAACATGTAAGTGTCCGATTACGCTTAAAAAGTACACGTAAATTTTAATAAGGCAGCGATTATGACCATAATTATAATAAACGAAGTACTGGGACTATTTTCAAGTACTGACATTATTGATAGTGTAGTTATTAAAGTGGTGGGAAACACTACTTACTGACAGTATCATATAGTCGGTACAGTACTACTAATGTAATGGAAATGTAATATTGTCAGTATTACTAACAGTGTATGCGAGTGACATGTAAAGGCTGCGCGAAGTCATACTTGCCTTTACTGATAATGTAGTTACTAAAATGGTGGGAAATAGTACTGATTGGCAGTATAATATTGTCAGTATAACAACTGTAATGACAGTATCATATTGTCAGTATTACTGACAGTGTAAGCGAGTAACATCGAAAGGCTGCGAGAAGTCATATTTGCCATTACTAATAGTGTAGATATTAAAATGACAGAAAAAAATAATACTAATGCAGAGTAAAATATTGTCAGTATTACTAACAAGGTTCGGCCTGAGTAACTTGGCTAAAAGGCTACGAGAAATTTAAATTGATATTACTCATTAAAATTACGGAAAACACTATTGAATGACAGTACCATATTGTCAGTATTACTGAAAGCGCATGGGCCGATAGTGACATGACTAAAGGTCGCAAGTAGATGTTTTCGAACCGTTGCCATTTCATGGAGATATCAAAAATCAAGATTAGCACAAGTTAGCGTACAAAAGTAATATTTCAACCTTTGTAATAAAGTTAAAATTAACGCTCCCAACAGTGACTTAAACAATAATATCTATACATTTTGTACACCTCTTCTCTTATAACATTTACAAGTAACGATGCAGTTGGCATTGACCTACGTTAAGATGCGGGCGTGCCCCATTCAACCTACAGATAAAAACTAGGTTACGTGATAAGTCTCCATGACTGCTGTTCTAGGACGTTTGACTTATGGAGTCATTAATCCTGAATAGTACGAAAAACTTAACCCTTTTTTTTTATTTGAGGTGCATGTTGTACTATCATTTTTTAAATTATTGCGTGCTTGACATTTTACACCCTTTGTACAGTCAACAGCACATCAAGCTATGGACTTTTGTTTGAATGTCGCCTCCAGTGCAACGAAACAAGATCAGTCAAAGTACAGCTTGATATGTTATACTATATATGCTATTATAATAATGTGTATCAGTACACATTATTGATGCTTTGGAATTTTAATATTGGGGAAATTTTTTGTGCATAAATGTTTACCAGATTTCAATCTGAGGAGGAACTTGACATTGGAGGATATTTTAAATAATAAATACATTATCGTAAAAAGACACGTATGACCGCTATTAAAATAACCTGCTTGAAATAGCACTTGTTAGACGAGTCTAACTGTCATGCAAAATTCTATTTGCCAACTTTACATCATGCATTATTTATTATTTACTTATGCAAAAAAACAGATAAGGAAAACTTATTTCAGACTTGGTGGATTTTTCCTCTTTTTTATGATAGCCTTCCAAATTGGCATCTAAGAAATATTATTTATTGACTTGTTTATTTGTTCTGGGTATATATAACATGTTTATTTGGAATTATTGTCGTGACATTGCACATGCAATCAATTAATATTGCATTATTTATGCGTTCGTAACATTGAACGTTTCAACTTGACCCAAAAAACGAATTTGATGCACGGAATTCATAATTTGATCAATTTGACACTTTCATTATTTATTTGGCAAACCAACAGACTTACATACTTATAACGGAGAGTGCAAAAGCATTACACGATTTAATTCCACCTTCACCTTTCCAAAATCTGTGGAGTAGACGTAGGCCCACCCCTATGCTGTGGATATTCTAAAGATTCATACGAAACGTTGCGCTTCCACATTCCTATGGAGTTTTTCGGACCTGCAGACTTATTCCCTGAATGCTGTAACTTGTGCTTTTTCAAGAAATTTAATAGGCGTTATTTAGGCGTGTACGCTCCATTGTGGACCTCATCGTCACTTTTTATCACGTGAAATGGAGGACAAATGCGCACTTATTCTTTTATATAGGTAATTTTCAGATTACTTTTCTTTACTTAATTTCGGAGACAGTTTCTATTTTATTATTTCTATTCTATTTAAATATTGTAGAATATTTTATATTGTCATTGCGATTTTTTGATGTGCAATATATTCCGTTCACTCGAATTTTTTAACGAACTTTGTTTCTTTTTCGTTTACTTGAAATGAATTTACGTGTTTTTATAGGATTGTTCAACCAAAATTGAGTACTCACTAACAGTGAGTTGCAGAATAGATCTTAAAATTTTATGTGTCAATAAAAGCAAAACTTGAAACACTGAAAGCAAAACAAGAGACCAGACTTTAAGAAGCATTAATCTGATGTAATTCATTCACGATGAGATTTAGTTTTTTCCCTAAACCATGAGCATTCTCCACAATGGGAACATTACTAAATGAACTCGTAATAATGTTACCGAACTTAGATTTTGAACTCATCCAGTTTATTCTAGAAATAAGATGTAAAATATCAATACTTATGCTACATAAGACTGTATTGTTGCCTACCTAGTTGCTACGGTGTTTTTATATAGTTTTTATTATATCTATCTAGTTGTAAGTAGAATTTAGCCTGACCTTTTGAACTAGTTCACACCTTCAGTAGTAGTACCTCACTACTAGGGGCGATGAGGGATTGTATTCCCTCTGTTTTGTCACTTCGACAACTCTATTGTGTGCAGTTTTATGCAAAAACTATGCAAGTCCCTTGCATCCGTTGGTCGAGTTTCACCTCGAGTGTTTAGTCGACCGTAAAACCAGACCATAAGGCGTGCACCAGCATAAACGGTCGGAGTTGAGTACTAGCTACTTTTCTCATCTACTTATAATTTATCGCAGATGGTGGCATGTCACACTGTTTTCTATGAAACATATTTGTGCTAAAATACATACATAAATTCTGGATTGTTAATATAATTTAAACTTTACCCTGTTGGCATATCGTTGAAAGTTCAATACCATCTATACCTATTATTATGAGTTACGACGTTTTGATATTATATTGAAATCAATTAATGTTCTGCCATCTAGCGGTTCATTGCTGAACGACGACGTATTGGGGTTATAAGTTTAGTTCTCCAAACAAGAAGCGACCATAAAGCAAGGGTATAAGCTTTACTTTAGTTTCTTGTGACAGAAAAAATATCTCGATTAACAGAAAACTGAAAATTTATAAGACTTTCCGATGATATGAAACACCACCACGGGTAATAATTTTGGTGCGGCTATCATTTTTGCACTTAAAAACAGCACAATAAGGCATTTTTCTAGGATTTTAGAGTTTGCACGAAAGAATGACACAACCATACCATACAAAGCGAAAATGGCGAACTGAGGTCAGATATAGGTCTTTCAAGAGCTGTAATAGTTGGCACGCTTTGACGCTAACACTTTAACTGTATTTATTGTTCTGTGACTAAAATAGTGTCGTGTGCTGCCATCTGTAATATAACATGCACTGCCAAAAAATAGTTATGACTAGTTTCAATAACTTTGTAGTGCAAAGATGCATTTTAAGAATTCATGTTATAAAACTTATTTGTCTTAATTTTAAGTACAATTTTAAATACATAATAACCGGGACAATGCGAAGAAGTTGACTTGTAAACTTACAATTTATTATTAAAATTTTGTGTCCTCTGTTAAACTTTTGATTGTGTTGCCCTTTGTCTCTCGGATCGTTTGTCTGAGGGCTCATTGTTTCTATTTGAACACTGTTTCTACTTTTTACAGTGTTGCCATTTGACTGTCAAAATTGTGCGAGGTCATTAGTAGAAACAGTGGTTTAAATGGTAACAGAGCCAGAAATATCAACGCTGATCTTTTTATCTTTTACGTTCTTCCTTTAAAACATTTGCTATCTAGTCGAAGAAAGAAATAAAAGATGGAAGTAAAAGACAAAGTTTCAAGTAAACTTCTTTATGTTGTTTCTTACTATGTACAGCTAATGCCACGTCAACTAACAATAATATGTATAACTCACTTTTATACGTGTTTAAGATTTTGAAATGCGTTTTTTGTACTTAGGCGCTCAAACATATCAATGGGGGCTAACTGTATCACTGTTTCTAAAGCGCACATATTCTTTTTTTTAATGATTCAAAATGTAAACAAATATAGCCGACAGCAATTTTAGATTCAAGCTATCGTGATACGCAAGTTTGGTTTTTTCTAAAAAAAATCTTGTCTAAATATCGAAAGTATCCAATCAGAGACTAATATTTTCAAGTGATTGACAGTTAAGACATGTGATTGGCCACCATAAAAAGATATCACGAATCAATGAAATATCGTACAATTTGGTACAGTAAACATAATATGGTAGCCCCTATCGCCTAAAATGGAACGAAGTTACTAATAATTTATTCTTATTATTAATATTTTATTTCAGGCCTTTTTTATTAAAATTTAAGTTGTATCTGTGATAATAGCGATTTTCTATCAAGTTTTTTTTGTAATAATAAAAACGTTTTAAAAAAAATGTATTTTATTCTCCCGACTTTGCTGTAACGGTGGTCAGTACGCAGATTTCAAAAACTAAAATAGGTACACACGCAATAATTAAAAAAGATGTAAAAAGTAACCACTATGATTAGTAGCGATAATTTCGGGAGTGCGAGAATTTCGTGAGTCTCTCTAATTTTTTGCCATTTTTGAGACTGGAAGGCGGATGATTCCAGTCTCAATTTTGAAACTTTGAGACTTAAGTCTTATGTCCAGTTGCACTGAACTTAAGTACGTCTTAAACCAATGCTTAAATTGATAAGACACGTTTAATACTATTCTTTAGAGTGTTTTTTTGCATTATAGTATTGGTATATAAGACGTAGTTACGTTTAGTGCAAGTGGACATCAATTAAACAGTGTTTAAAAATCAACTAAACCAACAGTCATATTTATTTTCGATTCACGGACATGGCAACACCCTAGAGGTGGAGCTTAGTATAAATCTGTGGAGGTTGAAGAACGATGTTAATAAAATCAGGTCCTCTTTATGTGAAACTGTATTAAACAGTATTTATTTCATAATAAAACAAACAAAAAATTTTTTAATATTTTTTTATACTTAGTTTGAGTTTATAAAGAACTTTAATAAAATGTCATACTGGAAAAAA
>NW_020653333.1:1107118-1128236 GCF_003589595.1 Hyposmocoma kahamanoa
ATAGTCACGCACTATGGAAACCCTGTGTCGTCTCCTTTGTATTGTAAAGGGCCCGAAACATTGTTTCATTTCGTTTCATAGATCCGAAGACATTGTTTCATTTTCTAAATATCTAAGCTATTTTAAAAATATATAGTTTGATTTAGCGATTTCGATTTGTATTCTGTAGTTGTGCCAATAAATAATAACGCTCACCGTTAATATGGCATTTCCATTCACATTCATCCACACTTGTTCTTCCTGTCACTTGATATTATAAAAAAATAAAAATCTAGAAAAGCCTCCTGATAATTGAACTTACACCCTAAACTAGTCGAAGAAGTTTGTCGCTGAATCTGCCTCGGAAAGCTCTATCCAGCGACAAATTTCAACTGCGGTTAAATTTTTTAATGTGTAAATCTGAAATCTTTTTGCAGATGCCAATCGGTGACATAGATCTGTCAACGGTAATCTCAGAGAGAGTGGTCCGTGCGCCACGCGATCTCTGCGCACGTCCCAACACGATCCTCTTCGAGACCTCCGTACCTGCCGGACTTATAGTCCCTGATTCCGGTTCTTTGGTCTATGTGAAGCGATTGGACGGATCAGTGGTCAGACGACACCTGTTGGCCGCAGATACGCCACACGACAGGGATGTGTGGTTGGATTGTCTGAACAAGGCTTTGGAGTATGTTAAGTGCTGTAGTCCTGACGATGATGAATAGGTTTAGGGACGGATTACGTCCATGTGTTTCCAATTTGTGTTGTCCAATTTTTTTTAATTCACGCTTGGAATAACATAATTAAGACCTTTACAAATCTTTGGGTGAGAGGTAAAGAACCTTTATGCGCTGGCCACGCAGAGGCGGCCGCGGGAGCGTTCCGAGCGCGGGAAGGCAGGGTTCATACGAACTCGTACATTACAAAAATTCCCGCGCTCGGAACGCTTCCGCGGCCGCTTCTGTGTGACCTAAGCATAAGAGCGAAATCATCATCACCTTACGTTCTCAAAATCGTATCTTATAAATATAATGTATCTAATGTAATCTGTATTATTTACCTGTAAGTACTAACATAGTGTGTTTTAAGTTCTTTTTTACTAACAATATATGGAATTTATAAGTTCTGAAATAAAAGTCTTTATTATTATTATTATTATTATAAAGAGTTTTATAAGATACGAGTTTGTATTCGTGTCGTAATTGTATTATGAGTTAGATTCAGGAAATGGCAATACCTTGTATTTATTTTAAATTTCTTATCGAGGGGGTTAATTTTTATGCATTACTTTAAGAATTGGTAGAAGCCCTTGAGTGAATATGAAGGCAATGTGGTGTGAAATCAGCCAGCAAAATTTGTATTTACAATTAATTTTTTGCATTTCAGTAATTTTGTGCTTTAGATACGAATTTGAGAAAGTAAGGCGACGGAATAGTAATTTTTACTACAGAGCGTTTTAAACATAATAAGGCTCTTGATTAGGTTACCAGCACAAAGCATATGTACTCACAATTTTCTTTTAATGATAGCATTACTTAAAAACTACATGCTTGGCAGCGCCATGACAATTTTATAACGTTTATCAACATTTTTATACGTAAAACCAATTTAGGTACAAAAATTAATAGTGATTTGAATATTAATGCTATGTAACATTACGGAATTTAGATTGTTGTACAAGGTGTATTAGAAAGGTATAGTCTGACTTTGACATGTTAAAGTGTCCATGACAATGAACAACTTTAGCTAGAAATATATATGACATCGTTACATAAGGAAATTTAATTAATGCATTCTTTGTTTGAGTTCTTAAGTTTATTTACCTTTTGGATGCAAAATAAGGGCGCTATACACGAACAGATTTGTCAGGTCATCGTATTGGGCGACTAGGCTGAGAAGTTTACTTTTTTAATCTTGATAAAGACCTATTGAATTTTGATATCAGCGTTTATGTTGTCAATAAAACTTGAATTAGTTATTTCAAAATTCCACAATATTGCGACCATCTGAATATTACTAAAAATAACTTTTTTTTCTGAAAATTGTAACGATTCACGCTGTCGAAAGTAAAGTACTCCAGCAAGAGTTAGGATCATCGCATGTATAGTACGCTTTATGAGATTTTTGCGAAATGGTATTTACTTTGTTTTATTCAAAATTATAGTGTATTTCAGGTATATTTTGATACATAAAATAAATTTAATAAATGTTTAAGTATTTTTTTAAGTAATTATAAAATATCACAATACTAACATAATTATTTAAATAAAAAATTTTGATGCTTAGTTTTAGTATTCGATTGCAATAAAGTCATCCATTCACTGGCAAACGTGTTGACCAGTTCAGGTGTACTTATGAAGTACTAAAACGACACAATACAGTCGATAGCGAGCAGAACTATATTTTGAACCACCTTATCGTAATTGACATAATCAACATTAAAATTTTAGTATAAACTGCCGTTGTCTATACTATCTGTGTAAAGATGACTACATATTGACAGGGCCGCACCCATACACGCGTCGACACTTCATAAATTATATATTTAACTGACAATTGAATACGACTTTCAGTATTGTACAATTTAGTGAGGTGAGTAGTTAACCCTTCCTTGTTGGCCAACATGTTCTGTAGTGAATGGATTCCTTAATAATATTAAGAATGTTCGTTGTATTAAACGGGTGAAAAGTTGTTAGTTGTTTGGTAATATTAAAGCAGACGCCAAATAAAGTTGATATAGGATTGACAATCGCCATATTAATGCGGGCTCTTTATTAAGTGGTCCTAAATGTATTATTCAAAATAACTGTGTAAGATGAGCTTTCACGCTTGAAGCACTCGATTAATACAGCTTATGTCTTAAGCGTGTGTAGTTTAGAACTATATTTTATGTATTGTGTATATAAAATCAATTTATTTCAGTACTATAATAAATTTATTTTTAAGTTGATAAATATTTTTTTCTTTTTTACACCCTTTTCCGTTATCATTTTATCAACCATCACCACTTTATAGTGGACTGAGCTAGGAAATTACATGATTGGCCGGTTAAGGGAGTTACCACAATAAATTATCAATGCGGAATCACAATCGGGTTGGACGACAAAGCGGAGACATAAACCTTTTTTTGTCGGCCTAGTTCGTGCGTGTGCCTTATTCCAGCGTGACCATAGTTGAGTTTTTGAAATTTGACTAGCCAGAAAAAGAGTCGCTTCTATCGATTCTAGTCGCAAAAAACTAGATTTAGTCGGTCCGCCATTCAAAATTTATAAGGGTGTTTTACTGTTCACGCAAGAATAAGCTTATTTCAGGGGCCCCATTTCTCAACCTCGAGAACCACAACACCAAGCTTAGATCTGATTACACTAAAAAAAGTCGTGATTTAGTCGGTTCTAGTTGTAAAAAACTAGATTTAGTCGTTAAGCCGTTTTGAAGTTATTAAGATATTTTACTGTCCACGCTGGAATAAGCTTATTCCGGCGGCACCATTTTCGAATCTCGAGAACCATAGCTCCTAGCTTAGATCTGATTGCACCCAGAAAAAGTCGTGAATTAGTCGGTTCTAGTCGCAAAATTTTAGAATTAGTCGTACGCGACTGTACCCTACGCGCCTCGTTCGTCTCGTGTAAGCCAGCAGCCCAAGAGGACATACATACACTAATAAATATCATGACAATCGATAAATCCTAATGTCATTAAGGAAAAATAACTGTATATTTTTTGCTAATTACCTTGTATTAAAAACTAAACATTATTAAAACCTTCAAATAGCATGCATTTAAAAAAAATAAGCAATAAATTCTGTATATTATGCAAAATTTGTACGTGAGCTCAGAGACTAACATAGGTATAACCTTAACATAGTAAATCGGTGGTATCTTCTAAACAAAGGGGTGATTAATTCTAAAATTTCGCAACTAGAACCGACTAATTCACAACTTTTTCTGGGTGCAGTCAGATCTAAGCTAGGAGCTGTGGTTCTCGAGATTCAAAAATGGTGCCACGGGAATAAGCTTATTTCAGTGTGGACAGTAAAACACCCTAATATCTTTAAAACGGCGTAACGACTAAATCTAGTTTTTTACGACTAGAACCGACTAAATCACGACTTTTTAGTGTAATCTGATCTAAGTTAGGTGTTGCGGTTCTCGAGATTGAGAAATGGTGCCGCTGGAATAAGCTTATTCCAGCGTGGACAGTAAAACACCCTTATAACTTTTGAACGGCGGACCGAAAAAATGTAGTTTTTTGCGACTTGAACCGACTAAATAGCGACTTTTTTGGCTAGTCAAATTTCCAAAACTGGTCACGCTAGAATAAGGAACACATTTCGCGCCTGCAAGTGTGGTAACTTAGAGAGACGCTACACGATGCAACGACGTTGCGTTGTGACGCTTCGTTGTACTATATATAAGAGCGATATATATTATAAATTCTACCTTACCACAATAATGCTTCAGAGTTCTATGACAATGTTATTTAATTATTCAATGAAATGACATTCTACAATATTAGAGACTTCATTTCAAATTGACATTGTATATTGTTTGTTCTTTTTAATTTTTTGACATTTTAGTATTGTGACTGATATTATTGTATTGGACGGCATGAATACAATATACAATGTATTGCGTGAGTGTGTATATAAAAAAAAAACACGAAAATTTGTATGCTGCAAGGCGGATCACAGTGATTCTGTATGAACTTTTTGTAACACTTTTCGTAACCTGTGTATCACAAAGAAATAAATTAATTTTAATTTACCTTGTCAGTATTCATTTTGTTTTCAATTCTGCATACTTTCGATCTCTGGTGAACAAAAACAAATAGAAGAAATACATTTTTTTTAATCTTTATTTTACAATGCTGTTAACTGTATTAATATCTAATGTTTTAATTCTTCACTCATTTACCCTTAAAATTATCAATTAATTAATTCAATGATTACAATGGTCGTTGGGGCTAGATGGTCATAAGATTGTCGCGCATTTCTTCGCTTATATATAAAACTAAATATAAGTAATTTATTTTAAACAATTAATTAGTTATGTATATGATACTATACTAAAATCTAAACACTATGCTCTCTTAACTTAGAATTGAAATGTACGCGTCTTAGAAACAGAAAAATGTTTAAACAAAGTTTGAAAATAACGTAGGTAAATAAAATTATACAACAATATAAAAACAACAAAACGTACATGCGCAACTTGACTAAAATAAATCTTGTCTGTAATTTTATTTGAATAAAAATATATTTGTTTATAACAAGTTACAAGGAATTATTGTTCCGGTAAATGCAGTAATAAAACAGTAATTAGTTACCAAAATAGCATTTTAACCGAAAACGTTACCTTTGCAAATAATTTTGATACAAAAATAATCAGTCTTCAAACGAAGCTAAACTATAATTAAACTATATTTTTTGTTATTAAGTATTTATAGAACATTGGCTATAGAGCCATGGCTAAAACAGGTAAAAATAATTAAGAAACTCAAAACGTGATAGTACTTAAACTAAAAATTTTGTTTGAGTAAAAACTGTAACTACAAAAAGTCGCCATTTTTTTCTCTACAAAATAAACTATGCTCATAGACATATTATTTAGAGCATAGTTTTCCAAAATAGTCCCTAACATAACGGCAGTAGGGGCTTCGGAAGCTATCGCGGAGCGTTGACGCTGTCCACGGAGTGCTACAGTTTTTGGAAAAAAAACCTAAATTATCTATGTAAACTGCATTACAATTTTTTTTTTCATTGTGATTATTTGTGTGATTCACTCTGGGCATTTTGGAGGGAAAAGTGTCGTTTTTATTTTGACTTTCAATTATTTTGTGAAATCTGGTTTAAAGTGGAATAGGATAGTGCTATTGTACCTTAATCGAAAATTAAAACGCGAAATTATACGAATCTCGAACTAAAATACCCGTATCGGCCCGTTCTAAGGAATCGCGAGTCAATCCAAGCACGCCGCCTCAAATTGCCTATCCTCTTTGTAGCGGCCATATTTACAGAAACAATTAAACTTCATGTTTAGGCTGATGGCTTTGCCAAAGCCTTAATAAATTTAAAAAAAAAATATTTGTGTTAAGTTAATATAAAAAATACATGGCTTAAATTATTTTTTGTAGTGATGGGCGTTGAAGTTGTAATTTTGCCTTAGTAGGTGGTGAGAAAGTTTGGGAACCTATGATTTAGAGGAATAAAAAGAGGTAGAATTATGATAACAACGTTTATATGAATCACTGACCACGTACACCATTAATAAAAATCAAGACAATTGGAGTCATTCTTTTCTCAAATTAAATGTTCAGGTATAAGTGGCCAGTGGTACGTTATGACCGTTGTTATCATAATACAACCTTTTTTCAGCACGAGTGTAGTTTGATTATCGTTAACCTGTAATAAAAAAAAAACTACAATAAACAAGAAACCACCTTCAGGATTAAAGCGGCATACATCGAGTATATAATCAGAAATAGAGACGAAATAAGAGCCATATATTCCTGGTAACACATTAGCGATAAAGCTCTTATAAATATCAACTCTCGTTTGCACTGAAATATAGACAGGCCAACTACTGACCTATGTGGACGTCTTCGTATATTCCAATAAATATTCTGTATTTATTGTAATAAAGATAATTCTCTAACAATGCCGTGCTGGTCTATTCGGTGGTGTGGGGAAAACAGCAAAACATCTAGTTACAAAACAAACGGAATCACATCTCATCGATAATTAAATATTAAATATGTAATTTTGCAATTTTCGTCCATTATAGCAAAGCTCAAATTAACTGGTCGTTTTGAAGTGAAACAATTAACGACACCCGTCAATTGTTTCGAACTCGGGCTAGCGAATCGGAGCGCAGTTGTCACAGTAATGATATATATGGCAGAATAGTTTTCAAGCAAGTTAAATGACATTTCGTGTCTATTTCTGGTTATATACTCGATGGCGGCATATGTCTACCCCTTAAAACAATCCCCCGAAGAAACATCGAAGATAGTAGAGGCGCACGTCCCCGTTAGTCGCGTACATAAATAACCTCAAAACCTCTTAGTACCAAAGGAACATGGCTCTATAACTATAAAACGGAAAAATTAGCATACCAATTCCCCGTAGATCCATTTTTATGAGTTAGCGACAATGCATTAGACTTCGATAAGAATTTATCGTGAGTGTGTTGAGGTGTCAGGCATATCTCAGAGGACTATCCTGGCACTAAAATTATTTTACGGTTATGGGGACGTGTTCGCAGCCTTTACAAGGTTTATTTTGCATTGATAGTTTTGGGAAATTACTAAAACGTTAAAGTATGAATAAAAAAAAAAAACCAGTTTACTAAGTTACTTAGCGTAGGGGTAATTTTTCGAAAAATTTCAAATAGTGTAAATTTTTCAGCAAAAATTAGAAAAATATAATTCGGAAACTCGAGTTCTAAGTTTAGATATAGTTTTCTATGCAAGTGCGGACATTGATTAATGTCCACACACAGTTCATACTTCAAAATTGAAAATCAGTCACAAGTTTACTAACTAGACCTGTAAATCGTTCTTCAAATCTTAACTCAAACACAAACGATATTAATTAGAAGTTATGCCGCGAATTACTTAAAAATACATGCAATATCGAAATGAACTGTGACACTACACTCGCACGAAATCAGTTGTTATGAATATTATTGTTTCTCGCCTATTTTGAAACATGCCAGTATCACCAAACTTGCAACAATTAGAGCTTAGAGTTCTCTATTTCGTAGGTGTTTATTGGTAGTGTAGGTGAGACGTAGAGGGATAGCTTCCGTGTTTATTATTTGCGTTTTGCACTGTTTACTTAAAACAAGAGATAATTTCGTTATAACTATGCATGGACTTTTGAGTTTTTGATTCTGGAATTATTCGACGTGACGAATCAGAGACGCTTTTTTACGAGTGTTTCTTACGAAAACCCGTACCTAATTCGTCCACTAATGGACTTGCCAACTACGGTTTTTTAATCCCTTAAACTTATGTGCTAGCTGGAAAGGCGTATCTAATTCGTCTCTCCTTGGGGGACGTACTGTATACGGGAAGCCATATACGCGGCCCGGGCCTAGGGTGGCCTTAGGTCAAATCCGCCATTGTCCACACATGAGCCTGTTTAATGGTTAAAGCTCTGAGCGGCACTCCAACTACTATGGACAGGCGTGTCGCTTAACACCAAACGCATAACATGTGTATACACAACTATGTATGTATTTATTTACCTTGGGTTTTTATTTCGACACAAACAGTGTTTGTTAAAGCGAAAATGTCCGTACGTTTATTAAAATCTCACACTGAGGTGGAATTAATTAAACACTAAAGGATAAAATGCAAATTAATCTTAGAATTTATAACAACGCCCAACTTTGGCCTCATAAATAACAAGAATATGTGAAAAGTCGTTATAATAACGCGTTATTTATGTTGCCCTTTATAAGTAAATAAACAAGTAGGTACATAGTATTATTACATAGATTTTTTAGTGAGTTTCTTCCAAGTTATTCACAGAGAAATTTAGCTTTTCGAATTCATGCTACACTTATGTCTCTATATGTGCAAGTATATTTCGTCGGTGTTTTCTAAAAAGGGCGTAAGCGACATTTTGTACATTTTTAAGTTTTATTGAATGTCACAATGTTTTACTGCCATGATATTCAATTATATATTATTATTATATAATGTAGGTATTGTATTATTAGCTAAAGCGTAAACTCACGGACACTCTATTTACCTAAGTTTATTAAATAATTTGTGATTAGCGCAGGTATTGGGTTGTTGTATTTATGTAAGTGCATGATGTTAAGAAATACTGTTTATTGTTCGTTTGTTTAAAGCTCGTGTATAATTTGTCTGAAGCTATAGGAGGAAACCTGTAATTGGCTTTATGTTTATGTTCCTGTTTTTATTAAATGTAAGAAGCTGTTGGTTTTCCATGAATGAATAAATAAATAAATAAATTATTGTTATCACTTTTTTGTTATAATTATTAATAACAAAGATCGAACACTTAGAAAAATCCATTCGATCCTGCTGGATGCGAACCAGCACCCTCAGGCAATCCGTGCCAGATGCTCTGTCAATTAAGCCACGAAACGAACCAGTAGACCTTACGAATTTTTCTATGTGCTTCTTCATTATTGGTTTTTAACTCTTTTTGCCGTAGCGCCATCTGCGAGAAATGTATTTCTTAACTCAGGTCTCCAATTTTGGTTTTAATTTTATTAAGCTTAAGTTTTAAAATTGAACTTGAAAACAGAACGTAAAACATGCTCCCCTGAAAAATCTACGAAATGTCGCTTACTCCGTGTCTACAAAACACCGGTTTTTTCTATTGCTTAATTAAAAACAATGATTTCAAATGTAATTTGTTTAACTATGTTTATAATTTGTAAACTTTTATTGAATTAATATTCAATTATTTTTATGTGAAATTACTCTACTAGTTTGTAATAAATTATTAATAAAAAGATTGAACACTCAGAAAAAAACTTTCGATCCGTCCGGATTCGAATCTACGTCTTCTATCAAAGCGTGGCAGACATTATACCAAACCACGGAACGCACGGACCTCACGAATTTTTCTAAGTGCTTATGCCGTATCTTTTGTATTTGGTTTTTCAAAGCCATGTTTGTAATGTCAAACACTTAACTAATTTAAGATCTAAAAATAATCAAGAACAGCGAAGAGTTTATATATTTTCTCTGTAGCCTAAGGACACATAGAAGCTAACTAACTTAAATACTGACTGTACCAAAATAAAGTAAAGAATAAAAACTTGATCGAATAACAAAACAAAATTATACTACAAAAAACAGCCTTGAAGCGTAAAAAAATATTCTGAAAATTATTATGGATTATTCATTAACATGATTTATGAACAGAGGGTTTGTATTGCAGCCTATTCAGAAAGTCATATTGTTATGGTGTTACTCATCGTCGTATAAGGAGGGCGTTTCGCCACTGGTTCGCCGGTGCTTACCGGATGCCCCTGCCACTTCGCCAGCCATCGATGACTTTAGCTCGTGCTGCCAACAAGAGGATATCATTCAAATTTTTAAACACTAATTTGAAAAAAGGCTATAAATATACTTTTGGAACACTATATTTTAAAATTAAAAACTTAAATAGAGCTATGTGCTTGCTGCAGATCATTGTTTTTGGTTTTTTATAGATTTCTCACAGATCGCGCTACGGTACAAAGCAAATAGAACTATTGGCAAACTCTGCTGGTTCGTTCCGTAGCTCGGTTGGGAGATCGTCAGACACGGTATGCTGAAAGCGTTGGTTCGAATCCAGCCGGATCAAAGGAATCGTTCCGGTTTTGAAGGGTAGCGATACTGGTGAAATTACAGGCACATGACACTTGTTAACTTATGTAACTAGGTGAAATGCCTCTCGGATCTTTGCGTTTTAAAGCTCAGAATGGCATTGCAACTGGTATGGACAGGCGTTTAAATGTAACCCGTTGTTTTATAAAACACCTATGCAATTTAAACAAATAAGATGTTTGTAAGTAACTATAAGTTTTAATGACGAATGACTTACGTCACAAAGCATATAAATATTAAATAAATATACAACCTCATTAGTTCTATGTTTTCGACTTGAAACAACAGTAAATTTGAAAAAAAAAATGTAAAAGTAAAAAGCACCAGTGCGAAAAATCCAACTTTCGGCATGATTTGTAGTACGAAAAATACCACGTTTTGAGCAACTGTATTAAAAAGTACTTTGAGTAACCTACTGTACTAAATTTTCGTAGTTTTATTCGTTCTCTATACAAACTTTTATCCCCTATTTCACCGCCATTCAGATTTATTTTTGTGACAAAAAGTAGCGTATGTTTTTTTTTTCTAAGTCTCTTTTACCTTTTTTTCAAAATTCATCTAAATTTATTCAGCGGTTTAGACCATGTTTAGACGTGATGACGTAATGAACAGAGATACTTTCGCATTTTATAATATTAGTTTGGATGGTGCAAGGCACTGGGCGAAAGTCGGGTGAACGCTCCAAAAATTCGTAGAACAATTTTATAACATATACATTTTAGTAGCAGTAGAGCTTCTTGTGAAAGAGTTCGTCCAGGGAAGTACTGCCACCTTACCTATTTTACCGCCAAGCAGTAATGTGAGCATTACTGTGTTGCGGTTTTGAAGGGTGCTGGTGAAATCACAGGCACATGGGACTAGTCAACTGTCTCAGGATGACGGGCACAGTGGCAGTGCCCCTCAAATTTTTGCGATTTAAAGCTCTAAGCGGCATTGCAACTATTATGGACAGGCTTATAGCCTACCATCAGGCGCACGACTTGATCAAGAAAGGAGGATGTTCTCAAGTCGACTGTATTTTTTCTGTGACGCGATTTTGATGATTTTTTTGTTGGAAAGAGGGTATTGATCCCATTTAAATTTGAAGAAAATATTACACCTCTAAGGGTAGCAAACAAGGGGATGATTCCGGTTTCGCGCACTTTCCGTTAACCAATTTCAATAAAACTTGGCAAATAGATATAATTCCAAAATTCTAAATGGGACCAATATGGAGGGGGTACCTCCATATTGGTCTTTCCAACAAAAAAGAAACATCAAGATCGGTTCGAATTGAGAACTTCCTCGTTTTTTGAAGTCGGTTACTAATGGGTGAGTGTTTTAATGAGAAGAAATGCTGTGTGAAGATGATAATTAGAAATAACCCAGTATGTTCTAAAGCCTTAGTTCCCAAAGTGGTCTATGTGGACCCCCAGGGGTCCACGGGAGACTCGACGGGGATCTACGTTGGCGTGACAAAAAATAATATGGATATGGAATATGGTAGAAATGTAGCTGCAGGGGGTCCACCGGAATTATTTAAATTTTGGAAGTGGTCTTTGAGAAAAAAGTCTGGGAACCTCTGTTCTAAAGGTATACTCACTATGAAATGCCGGCAGAGCCTAGCGAACTGCTCGCAGTCAACAGCCAGCTGAGGAGCCGCAGCCGCACGTTTCCCGCCACTCCAGTCGCGGCTGAACGTGATTTGTGTTGAGACCAGCGCCGCTAACACCATCACACATAGCGCTATCACCGGCATCCTGCATAAACAATTTCTAGAGTTACGGAGAGTGTGCGTTGAAATTACATGATTTAATTCCGCCTTTCCCTTTCCATCACCGGGGGACTAGGCGTAGGCTTGTGTTCCACCCCTATGTTGTGGATATTCCAAAGATTCGCACGAAGCGTTACGCTTCCACATTTATATGGTGAACGGCTATGGAGTCGAATTCTCTGCCTGCGTACTTATTCCCTGAACGTTATAACTTGGGCCTTTTCAGTTTTCCACACAAACTAGAACATCACTAGCGTTATTTTTTTTTTTAAATTGAATTAATAAAAAACGTAAATCAAAAGATGGCCACCGTAAAGATAAATCGATTTACCGCGAAAAAGTCTCAGAAAATGAAACTATTGAAGAATAATTACGATAAATTGTCGAAAAATTAAACTATTGAAGTAACATTACGAAGAAATGTCAGAAAATTAAACTATTGAACTAAAATTATGAAAAAATGTCAGAAAATTAAACTATTTAATAAAAATTACGAAAAAATGTCAGAAAATTAAACTATTGAACAAAAATTATGAAAAAGTGTCAGAAAATTAAACTATTGATGAAAAATTACAATTTAAGATCTGGCAATACGGCCATAGATGCATTATAATGCATGATGCCTGTCCCGAAGGACGAAAAATTTTACTACGTAAATCAAAACTTATTTATTTGTATTTATCGAATTCTTAAGTTTTCGCAATTGAAACACTTTGCAAATAAACCTAGTTTTTTCAGATCTAAATCGCGTTTAACTGTTTTTTCAAACAAGCCAACGTTTCGGGCCTTTTACAGGTTTCTGGTCACGGGTGGCTGAGATGGTATTAGTCATTAACCAATTTTATCTTATATTAATTTCTTATTTCTTATTTTGAAAATTACTAATTTAGCCATCTTGATTTTTTTTCATAATTAAAAATCTAAGATCTTCCAATCGCTTATTAGAAACACTGCATAGGAAATACAACTATTTTTTCGAATAAGAATAAGAATACATTTATTGCATGACTATAGATAATTACATGCATTATTAAATGTCACAGATTAAAAGAAAATTGTATTACAATATGAAAGAAAAAAACAATTATTAATAAACATGTCACATCGCTACTCACCCAATTTGTCACTGTCGTCAAAAAACTCTTAAAGTTACTATAATAATGATATTTAATAATATAATAACTATAATAAAGTTTAGTACTCCACCATTTACTAAGAGCATTTTTAAATTTTGCGTACTAAAAAATTTTTTTAATTCATTCATCTGTTTGTTTTTTTTTTTCAAACAAACCAACATTTCGGACTCTTTACAGGTCCCATGGTCTCATGTCCACTGATGATACCTATTGATTTCTTTGAAAAACAAATGTACGCGATTTAAATTCGAAAAAATAGTTTCATTTTCTATGCGTAACACTGCATAATTACCCTTAGTTACATGCAAATAAAACCAAAATTACTTTGTAAACCTGTTAGGTAAATAAAGGTACTCACTTTGAGTGCAAGGTCCTCATCCTGTGGTGCTGCAAACACGAGGTCCTAAGCACAACTATTGGCGACACATCGCGATCCCACCTTTTATAGATACCTTAAATCTTCCCACAGGGTTTCTCTCGTACGGACACAGATTAAATGATAGCCGTTGGTTATCATTCAGGTACAAACTGTATGTAAATATAATTTTCTCAAACATGTTCGGAAATGTTTGCATTACTTTTAAAAAACGAACACGGAAAGTTTGTCATTTAAGGATCATGCGACTTCTTTCTGACCAAGGCCGGTTAAGTAAGTATGAAAAAATGGTGGGTTTTTGAAGTTACGAGTACAGTTTTCACAAACATTATTTTTATTTTAAGTACCTATATCATGAAGAAAAAACGACGAAAGAAATGGTGATGAAGAAAGTTAGAACTACAGTCCTTATTTTAAACCAAAGTACAAAAGACTTTGTCCTGAAAAGTAATTAGTGGAACACTAATTACGAATTCAAAGTTTTTGTTCAAAGTGATAGAAAATGTGAAAGTAAAACATAAATATTGACTCCCGCCGCTTAAAAGACTTTAAAAACCCCAAATAAGTGAACTAAGTTATTTAAGAGAAAGTGAAAACATAATCTATTACAATTAGAACTACAAAGGAAAATATTACTGAGGATAATTTGTGAGTTAAATCACCTATTATTCCGAATAGAAATGTCAAAAGTTTCCGGTCGGCCAGTTATGAATCTCAATTATGCGCCTCGACTCGGAAAAGACGCAGTTTCCGATCGGGAGAGGCAATCAAAATCAAGCTGCAGAACTGGTTCATAAATTATTGGCACAGTTCAAAATACTTAGACTTACGAAGTAGCTACTTAAATAGTAGAGGTACAAAAAAGTAGCAGTAGAGCTCCTTGTGAAAGATTTCGTACAGGGAAGTACTGCCACCTAGACTATTTTTGCCGCCAAGTAGTAATCGGAGCATTACTGCGTTCGGTTTTAAAGGGTAAGTAAGGGTGCTGGTGAAATTACAGGAATATGGGACTTGTCAACTTAAGTGTCAGGGTGACGGGCGCAGTGGCAGAGCCTCCATATCTTTGCGATTTAAAGCTCTGAATGGCACTGCAACTGCTATGGACAGGCTTACCATCAGGCGCACGACTTGTCCGTCCCGTCACTTGATATAAAAAAAAACATCTGAAGAAACCCTTACCATGCAGTCACCTTGGTTATTTTTTTATATATAGCATATACATAAAAAATAACCAAACCAAAATAACCAATAATAAATAGCATACTGTAGCAATGAACTAGCCTGACAATCGGGGTAGGAGCAATGCTTGGCAAAATACGTGCTGTCTTATTTATAGCACAAATTGCAACTGTTGCATGTTACTTACCACGCGCGCACATCCTGCTACTTGATATCCTTAAAATGGATTAAACAATGTAACCATACTTGCTGCTTTAAAATTAACATTGTATTCGGTTATTTAAGAAAATCAACAGTCTGTTACAATTAAAATGTACTTAATACTAGTCAGTGTTAAGGCCAATTACAGATTTTCTGGATTACACATATAATTTAGTCGTAATAAACAGATTGTCTCGCATTAGCAAATAGAGCAGATAAGGGCGTATTATAAAATTTTAACAGGAATTTCTATGTTATAATCCCGCGACACAGGGTTTCCCTAGTGCGGGGCTAAGTTGAGTGTGTGCGTTATTTATTTATTTAAAAAAAATCTAAGTATATTATAATGTATAATTGCAGTGAATGAGGTGCTTTCTTAATTATATATTTAATTACAAACTGCACCCTGCGGTGTCTACAGCGACGAGTATACTTCACTTGTAGTTCTCCGTTATATACAAGATGAAGCCTGAAAACCAGCAAATTGCTGAGGCTGTTACCTTTCCTTTAACACAGCCGTTTATTTTATGCCACTATTTCAAGATTTTTATATAGTGTGTTGATTTGCATTGTCGTCATATTTAAGAAATTAATAATAGAAATAATACTAAATAATTTAAAAATATTTAAAAAATTATTCTGTTCAATATTCTGGCTAATCGTATCTAGTAAAGATTTGTAAAATTGTCTCAAGTCGTATGCACCACGCAAGGGCAGTAACCCCGCCACCCGCGATCACGAGCGATACGTAATCTTTCTCGATCGCTTATTTACCTATTTTTTAATTATGATTATGTACTAGCATTGTTATAATGTACTATTTATTTACATTAATTAGAAAAATTGACTGAAAAAAGTTTTTTGTTACTTAGATTTGGTACTTACCAAATTTAGGTTACATGAAAGTATTGCTAGAAGCCTAGCTAGCTTACCTACCAGCTAGCTTCACAGCCACAGCCACACAGGCACAGCTGGTGACTGGGTCCCTACCAGAGCCACCACCAGCTATGCAGAGAATCGCACGTGAGTTTCGTGTCAATATTAGACTCCACAACTTTGGAAGCAGAAACTTCGAGACGCGTATCCTCCGCGTAAACTAAACGTTTCACATCATGCCATAAGAATAGACACGCTGTTGTACTTGATGGATTACCATGCAGGTTCTGGTGAACCTGGTAGCGGTTCTGTTTTGCACTACTAACTCTTGTTTATATACCAAACCACGTGGCATTGACGTTTACCTTTTCGATTTTGGTATGCAAACATTTGCGGTATGGAATGAATCGCAGAGTCAGTAGTAATGATGGTTGCTATTATTTGATTATTATTTAACACGTTAAAGGTTAGTTGGAAGAAATCTCTTTATGGGATAAGCTCGCCTTTGTACACAAATATTTAAATTCTTTCTGAAAATTTGTAAGTTACTTTGTGGTACAATAAAGTGTTTAAATAAATAAATAAATAAATATCCACATATTACCATATAACTGCCTCTGTGGCCGAACGGTTACCATGCCGGACTGCTAGGTTCTAGGTTCAATTCCCGGCCGGGAGAAATATTTGTATGGCCTACATTTATTTCTCTCGTTAGTTTGGGCACACCCCGGACACTCCATACCGGTCGAAAATTATTTACCTACTACTACTGCATACAGCAAGGCGCTATCTGCATACGCGCAAATGTGTGCGTGAAGTGGCAGTGTTACCCATCACTTTCTTGCACTATTACGTTACGTGATCAGAGCGGCAACATAGCGAAAATGCTAACGCGAATCTATTATCTATGGTTCTATTAATAAAATCCAGAATCCCAATAATTACACATGTCTATTGTATATCGATATATCATATTTTTCATTAACTCACTAACTAGAGTAATATTAAAGATTTATTTAAAAAACATATTAAATGCACTTAAAATGTTATATTTTGTACATGTACTTTTAAATAAGGTAACCAAGGTATTTGAAATTGCGAGTCCAAGTCGATCATCATTACTTAGTTAATAATTAGGTATATTCGCTACTTACGTAAAATTTATCGGCAATATGAATTGAAAATTCGAGAACCCTTGTCTACTAGCTCACGAAGTCATGGCGCCTCATTATATTGATATAATAAATCTGTATTTTTTATACATACATATATTACTCTGCAGTAAATAAATGAAGAAAACAATAACTTAATGAGTCTCAGACATAAGTTTTTTTACTTAGTTACTTCGTTTCATCTTTCGGAAAATGATGATAAACAGCTTTACACAGCACAATTCACGACCATTATAAATAGTAACGTAAAATGATGTTTTATATCAACGTACAAGTTTCGTAATGAATAAATGATAACTATATTCAAATATCAAAGCCGTCTTCGCGTGAAAACGGATCGCCGGCAGCCTTGTTGTCGTTCAGTCAATGTGACCGGCAATGTGCGGGGCGTGGTGCGGTATTTAAATCTAGGGAGGGGCAGAGAGTGTCCGTTCTCTTTACTTTTTAGTCTCTGGTTTGGGTGTAATTTGTAGTTGTCCATGTGTGTGTCAATGGCACCCGCGACACAGGGTTTAACTAGTGTGGGGCTATGTTGAGTGTGTGTGTTGTTATTATTATTATTATTACTACAGTTTTAACTACAGTGATATAGCAGTTTAAGCTACTGCAGTTTGGACTAAGCCTAGACCAAACTATATAATTCACTAGACTGAAGTAATAAAAGTAAACTGCAGTAGTTGCAGTGCCGTAGAAGTACTTAGATTTTACACTGAATTGAAATGAAATAACGAAACGCAAAAGAATTTATACTCGAAAATGAAATGTTTACATCTGTGAAAATATTCCTTTAAAGGATTTAATATAATACGCCTTGCCGGGACGCTATTTTGAAATCAACCGTTAGGTAATCAATATCTTACAGAAAAAGACTATATACTGTGCCGGGCGCGAGCCGAGCCACGTACGAGACTCGGATAGGGAAAGCTGCGTACATTTTATATGAAGTGATTCACATTACAACGTGCCACGACTGTGGCACGGACGAGGGATGCCCGAGCTGCTTCCGAACGCGTCCGAGCCTCGGATACGGCCCGGCCTGTCTAGGCTCGTTGTAATGTAAACACTTTCCAGTGCGTCGTATGCGCCTCGACACGGTGCGACTTTAAAGAGAGTGACTACGTTCTTTTTTAAAAAAATTGATGATGAAAAATTAATTGAGTATATATAATATGAGCCATCCTAAATACTCAGACAATATTTTTTTATAAATGTGACAGCACTACATTCGTCTTCGAGCGTTAACCGCGTCCTACTGACTGACTCAGTCTAATATAAGATCGTGCGGTACGTACGAGGCTCGGATGCCTCGGACACGTCTCGCGCCCGGCACGACGGTTTAATGTGAATATGAATATACAGCACGTACGAGTCTCGGATGACTCGTACACGACACGGTCTAATGGAATCACCTTTACTCGTCGAATGGTGGATGATGCTGCCGCACAAATGAGCTCTTCGTCGTTAATGACTCGGGTGATGTTGCTTCAGTGACTTATTAGTGACTAACGCATTAAAGCAATTCCACAAGAAAAAGTCTTAGGAAATGAAATTACAATCTCTGTAACAAGTGGATCGTCGCCATGCATAATCCACGTAACGCAAGTTTCACGAACGCATAAATAATTCTGATAGTATCAAGTGACGGGACAACAAGTCGTACGCCTGGTGGTAAGCGACTACCCATACCAGTTGCAGTGACACTCTTTAAATCGCAAAGATGAGGGTTCCTGCCACTGCACCCGTCACCCTGGCAAATGTCATCGTGTGTTGTGTCAGCCGCAGTAACAAACGATCACTAAAGTATTTGCTTGAAAACGCAATGCGTTCCTAGCACTGATTTTTAGGTTCCTAAGATAGTGAGATAGAAGTAATACGATACTGCGAAGTTTCGGGAATTCCCGAGACTGCGCAAGGGTTCCCAGGACCTGCTTTTTGGCTAATATCTAGTTTGTACGTTACACAATTGGCATAATATTAATATTTTTTTTTTTTTTTTAATTTAATTAGTCTCTGAGAGTTTGTTACTGAATGTTGTGTTCACCTGTAATTGGCTTGTGTATCAGAATCATGTTTACTAGTTTTAAGTTACTTCAATGCTATAATACATATGCTGTTGGTGTACCTATTATAAATAAATAAATAAATTATGCTATGGTTAAAACATTCGCTCCCATTCATTTACTTTTAATTGTATTTGGTATAGAAATGGTGTAGAAGTGACAATGAAATGCAACAATTTTGTTTTCAACCAACTTCTAAAAAGACGGACGTTCCTAATTCGACTTTATATTTTTTTATGTTTCGCGATTAGTGAACCGATTTTGATGATTGTTTTTTATTGGAAAAAGGTTATCTCAGTATTGGTTCCATTTAAATTTGAAGGAAATATTCCACCTCTCAGGGTGGCAAAGTTTCACCGATTTCAATAAAACTGTCGGTTTTTTTATAAAAAGGTTGTAATTTAATTTCTAAATTAGACGGTTTTCCTTGACCTCGTTATAGCAGGTACCGTCTTTATAGGGACGTACTCGTATTTGGGTTGATACAGTTGTGCTTAACCAATAGAAGAATCTACATCTTATCATCATCGTTATCGAACATTACCATAATCGCACCCCTTCTTTAAACGAACACAGTGGGATAGTGTAAGATACGGTGTATCCTTTGACCAGTCTTTGTACTTTACATGAATGTCGTGGGATGCGCCAGGTGGCGTCACATTGTGAGCGTTATTTATGAAATTTATCCCATTGTATATTATCGCCAACGCGTGGACAATCGGACAATCGAACGGTTTTAAAAATAGTGCCCCTTTTCTATTGTCTGTTTTGAATGAAGGATTGCGTTTTCTTTTACTTTTGTGAATACACGAGAAAGATTTCAGAGCTAGTACCTTGAATGTTTCGAAAACTAAATTTTTATTGAATTGATATTCAATTATTTTTATGTGGAATTACTCCACTAGTTTGTTATAATGATTAATACAAAGATCGAATACTCAGAAAAATTCCTTCGATCCGGCCGGATTCGAACCGAGACGTCTTCTAGCATACCGTGTCAGACGCTATACCAACTAAGCCACGGAACGAATCAGCGGACCTCACGAATTTTTCTATGTGGCTGCGTCGTATCTTTGTATTTCGGTGGCCGATGGCTTAGTTGGTATGACGTCTGGCACGGTATACTAGAAAACGTCAGTACGAATCCGGCCGGATCGAATGATTTTTTCTGAGTGTTCGATCTTTGTACTAAATTTGTACTAGCTTTGCAGCTCACATTGAAGTGACGTGTGTCAGGGTTCGTAAGCTGATACACACCACCTGTACCTGTAGTAGCAGTAGAGCTCCTTGTGAAAGAGTTTGTCCAGGTTAGTACTGCCACCTTACCTGTCTCTGCCGCCAAGCAGTAATGTTAGCATTACTGTATTCCGGTTTTGAAGGGTAAGGGTGCTGGCGAAATTACTGGCACATGGGACTTGTCTCTTATGTCTCAGGGTGACGGGCGCAGTGGTAGTGCTTCTCAAATCTTTGCAATTTAAAGCTCTGAGTGGCACTGGAACTGTTAAGGACAGGCGTGTAGCTTACTTACTTAGGCGTGTAGTTTGTCCCCGACACTTGGTGTTATAAAAAAAAACGTGAAGCTTTCAGAGAAGCTGCATATCTATGCTAACACCATTTACCTTGATCTGTAAAAATTTAAGCTATTGCATCAATATGCAATAGCTTAAAATGTGCTAAAAAAACACAACAATGTGTATCCTGGTATCTGAATCTGGAAGAGCCCAAAGAAGCGTGCTAAAGATGATATTGCGCAAGCCATATCGTTACTCTACGATTTTTTTATTCGAACATGCACTTACATATCTAATACATTATTTTCAATGCACTGTTTCCACGTTATTATATATTTTATTGCAATGTATAACTTTACGTATAGTCGCTAATATTTTTGCTTACAAATAACTTAATCCTTTCGTTGGTCCTGAGTAATGACCTATGGTCGGAAAATGGCGTTCCACATATATAGATACATGTATAAATGCAAGCAAATACAAGGAGTGACATAGAGTTTTTAAAACCACCAAATATTA